>NC_056751.1:230016488-230178988 GCF_019279795.1 Protopterus annectens | reverse complement strand
CAGGCATTTTATGATAACTCATTTTCCGGGTTCTTATTACGTTGTCGAAGTTTTATAACTTCGAACACCATATGGTCGAACCCATATGTTTAAAGTTGTAAAACTTCAAAAACATTAAAAAAAAAAGAAAAAACTTACCTGACTGTTTTAAGCAGGGGGTCAAGCACCCCCGCTCTTTAAATATACCAACTCCGAGACTGCACTATAATGCAGTACAATGCGGAAAGGGAAGATTTCCTTTTACTACACTGTAGTGTGATTTCGGAGTTGGTATATTTAAAGAGTGGTGGGTGTGGGGGATGTAGGGGGCTTGCCCCCTGCTGAAAACAATCAGGTAAGTTTTTTCTTTATTTTTTTTTAAGTATTCGAAGTTTTACACCTTCAAACATATGGGTTCAACCATATGGAGTTCGAAGTTGTAAAACTTCGATCAGGTAATAGGAACCCCATTTTCGTACTGGGAGCTATAGATAACATCTGCATTTCAATAAAGGGCCCAAACAAGAAGCAGGGACAATGGTATATCAGACGTAAGGTTCTACACCATGTCAACCACCAGGTGGTCTGTAATGCACAGGTTATAATATACAGTGTGTCAAGCAGGCCAGTCAGGCAGTGCCCATGACTTCCACATCTGGCACACATGCAAATTACAGTAAGTGCTTGTTTGAGGGTAATTTTACAGAGGGCCATCTTATTTGTGATGTCAGATATGCCTTGGTGCCATAGCTAATGTCACCAGTTAGAAACCCACAGACCATGGCACAGAGTCCCAACAATAATGCCCTGTTGCAGACCTGAGTCACTGATTTCAACCTGATAAAGGCCAATTTCTACTGTATTAACAAATTCATTGGTGATTACCAGCCTAATGACCCCAAGAGGCATTTTTAAGCCTAGCCATGCTTCCCATATCTGAAAAGTAAACCTTGTACTTTATATCTGTAAGGTAAACAACTTACCCATTATGCCATCCTCCAAGTCCCTTGAGTCTGGATGCCTTTGGAGGTGCACTGCAGTATGGCCCAGGAATATGCAATACAATCTTTGCAGTGTGTCTAACACTACCCAGCATGTTGAAATAGAAGCACTTACAGCAGAGCAGAGACACTCAGAATGTAGAAATCCCACAGTGTTGGAGTTGTCTGATGAGGAACCCGAGCTGGAGTCAGAGGCAGGGGTTGTCTCTGCCAGATGGAAGAGGGAGCAGTGCACTGTGCTACTGGCTATGAAGTAGTGCATAGTTCATAAGTTTGGACTAGAATAAGCAGGTCATATAACAGAACATGCAAACCTACATACAGGCTATAGTATACCATGAATAGACTGGTCAAACTGTGCATCAGACATATGCTATTCAGGTAACAAAGCGCTGAGGCCAGGGTACAATCGTTAACATATGCACATGGGGATAGCCAAAACAGACAGTGTGTATGTGGGGGGTGTGTTTGTCTGTATGCGTGTGTGTGTGTGTGTGTGTGTGTGTGTGTGTGTGTGTGTGTGTGTGTGTGTGTGTGTGGCATGGGTAGTTAATTGGGGAGGTAGGTAGATTTGCTATTGCAGTGATTACATTGTAATTTTCTTCTGCATTTATGTATATGCAAAATTAAAACAGATTCTAGGTACAAAACTGTCAATAAAGCAAGCTGACTGTATTATATATAGTAAGTATGAGAAGAAATTCAGATTGTAGTGAATGAGTGTTCTTCCCTGAAATGCCAAATTCCATGAAAATGCCATATTTTTCCAATATTCAGGCAGTTAGGGAGTCAGGATTTACCAACATTTTTCCCAGAAAAATGGAATAACAGTGTACCTGCCCATGGCATGTTTGGCTACTGACATGCATACACCTGAGGTCATCATCTCACTCAATGGAGTTGGTGCTATCCAAGGGAGGTAGTGTACTAAGTGATGATGATGTCCTTGGATGAACATGACCAAATTTACTATCCGTGGGTATCATCTTGAGTCTGTGAGGTAAGTTGCACATGCACAATAACCAACAAGGAGATAAAAGCGAACAAAAAAAGACCAAATAACCAAACAAATGTTCACTTGGAGAACCAAATAAGGGCGCCAAGACCTCTGGGAAAAATCCAACCAATTTATTGCAAACAACCTGAAAATTTTAACGCTGACAACTGAAAATACGTTTTCGAGCTTCTTCATCAGAAAACAAAACAGGAGTGCAACTACAGTCACTCAATATATAGTACCTCATTCAATTAAAATAATTAATTATTTGGAAATAATAATATTTAATAATTAGTAATAATAATAATATTAATAATAATAATGAATAATTATGGAAAAACCCAACCAATTTATTGCAAACAACCTGAAAATTTTAACGCTGACAACTGAAAATACGTTTTCGAGCTTCTTCATCAGAAAACAAAACAGGAGTGCAACTACAGTCACTCAATATATAGTACCTCATTCAATTGAAATAATTGAATAATTGGGTGATAACCAATCATCCAAAAATGGGGTTGTACAATTAAAAAAAACTTTTTGTATAACAAAACAAATGAATGACCATATTCAACCCACACTCACTTGTAAAATGTGGTCATATACAAAATAAAACATATTTCAAAAGGTTTTAAATACTTAAAATATTTAAAATGTGAATACTTTAAAAGGTGTGAAAGAATAAATGCTTATAAATGTTCACATTTATAACAAACATACTGATATTCTAAGCCTAGATGGTAAAATAGTAAATGTAATACTGCCATCTGCTGGATTTTAGTAATAATTAAAGTTTGGCTGCTCTTAACCTGAGCACAGGAATAATGGATACCATATCATTTAAACCAGGGTGTTTAGTGGCATCCAAAATAATCTGCCAAAACAATTCCCTGTATTCTAACTTTGCTTCCCACATACCACCCCTAACTTCCTTGGGAACTATCTCCAAAACGAAGAAGCTGAAGGAGGCTTGTTGACATGATAAAGTATGACGAAATAATGCGTTGTTAACATTCCGCCTTCTGATTTCATAATGATGTTCATAAATTCTCAACTTCAGCTTCCTCTCAGTCTTCCCTACATAGAAGGAGTTGCAGCAGTGGCAAGTAGCTAGATAAACAACCCCATTGGTGTTACAGTTAGAAAAACTGGTACTCTTGATTTGCCTGTTTCTACTGGGTATATATATGTTAGAGTGGTTGGCTATGTGAGGGCACTGGGAACAAAAACGCATTTGAAGGTTCCAACTCTTCCTGATCTACTACCATTGTTAAAATCGGTACCAAACTCAAATAATTGCTTGAAATTCAAGTCTTTTCTATAAATACATTTTAGGGGTTGAACAGATGACAACTCCAGGTCAGAAATCTGTCTAAATCTATCCCATTCCTTGGTGACAGTGTGTTTAATAACACATGAATCACCAGTAAAAGCCATAATGTATGCCTGCTCCCAGTTGTTAGAAGTATTCGAATTGTTGTGATTAACCATTATGTCGGGTATGACAGAATCGTCCTGACCCAAAATATGGGCAAATCTCCCCTTTCTTCCTTCCACCACTTCCTGAACAATATCTTGACTCAAATTATCTGGATATCCTCTCTCCCTAAACTTGTCCGTTACAAAATCACATTCTTTAATAAAATCTTCATCAAAAAATGTCATGCGGCTCACCTTAACTAATTGTCCCTTAAGTAAATTCTTCTTCTGAAAAAAAGGATGGCCGCTATTGAAATGAAGGTAAGAATTGGAAAAAGATTTTTTCCGATGTATTTTTGAAGAAAAGAAGTTGTTAGCCTTGGTTAAGGAAATGTCCAGGTATATTAGTTCTTAACTATTTAAATTAAATGTAAAATCCAAAAAAAACAGTTGTTCCCTTAATATAAGCAAGAAAATCAAAAAATCTTTCCTGAGAGTCAATACAAATGTTGTCAAGGAAGCGTTTATACAAACACCAACACTTAACAAATGGGCTATTAATAACAAATAACCTCTCCCACCATGATAGAACAATGTTGGCATATGTGGGGACACATTTGGCCCCCATAGCAACACCTCTTTCCTGCCTATAAAGTAGACAAATGTCAAATAAATAAACAAAATATTTTACCTCTGTAAATTTCAGAAAAGAGATTTAAGGCTGCATGGGACATGTAAAAGAACATATAAGAAGTAAAAGTCTTGTTTAGTGGGATCTCTCTCTCTCTCTCTATCTATATATATATATATATATGTGTGTGTGTGTGTGTGTGTGTGTGTATATATCTATTAATATCCTGGCAGACAGTATCAGTAAGCCTATTCATTAAAACATTTGAATCTTGTATTTGCGAGACGCACAGAACCAGGAAACTTTACAAAAAAAGGAAAATTTACTGAACATATCTGTCCACTGTATAACTTGCAAAATAACAATTAAAAGTTAAAAGGAACGAAGTGTCAGTGTCATAATGAATAAGGCACTAATAAGCAGGTTTAAGCATATATAAACACCAGTAAGTGTGTGTAAGTGCATTTGTGTGGGGTATGGATTGCTTTACAGACACACACACATACACACACACACATATATATATATATATATATATATAAAAAAAATATATATATATATATATATATATATACATATATGTATATATATATATATATATATATATATATATATATATATATATATATATATACATGTATATATATATATATATATATATATATATATATATATATATATATATATATAAATATATATATATAGTTGCAGACATATACATATATATATATATATATATATATATATATATATATATATATATATATGTGTGTGTGTGTGTGTGTGTGTGTGTGTGCGTAGATATACACAGATATGCAGCTATGATAGGAAACAGCAAACAACAATGACATATGTTCACAGGCTATGCCAATGGAAGTGAGGGGCCAAAGCAAGAAACATGAAACACGTAGCATGACCTTTCACCCCCCCCCCCCAAGCCAGACACGGGAAACATACACACAAACCAGCAAACAATGTAAATAGTCCAATGCTCCCCTGAACACAGGCAGGGTACAACCGGAGGGGGGTACACAGTGCACCTGTGAAATCTAATCTTGGAACACAGACAGGTGCGTCCTGTGTGGGACACCCCAAAAATTGCCAAGACCAAAAGAAGGTGATACATTGACCATTCTGGCTGGGATGTATACATACCCGGAATACAACGGTGGGAAAGCCTGATGACCCATGGGTCGAGACAATTGTATGACATGGGTTCCGTGAAGTGGAGAGAGGGCAGTGTGTAGTGGTGTGTTCAGAACCGACCAGGACCCAGAGTAAGGATGGGTGCTGTAGAGGACGTGCGGGTGGAGGAACTATGGGTAGCTACTTACGGGTCTAGGTGTGCAGGTGTTGGCTGATGTGGGTCTATATGGACAGCTCCAGGGATGTAAGCAAATGTGTTCATTGGGCAGAGGCGTCACCCAACGAGCAGCCGCACCCACTATGAGTCCCACTGCAGCAAATTGTAATTTATATGGCAAGGAATGGAATAACCAGATGTAGATGTATATATGTAGAGGTATGTGTGTGTATATCTACCCATAGCGACATAGAGATAAGCCCCTCCCTCTCTGTAGTACAAATGTATACATACAGAGACAGAATACATATGCGTACCCATATATTGATATATACATATGCAGACACCCATAGAACCATATGTTGTTGGAGATATATATATATATATATATAGACAGCAATATATAAATATATACATGTATACATACATATACAGATATATCTGTATACAGTAATGTGTCTATATATATATATATATATATAGATATATATATCTATATATGTGGTGTGTATATATATATATATATATATATATATATATATATATATATATATATATATATATATATACGTATATGTGACTGTAAATATACACATGTATATAGCAAGGATATGATACAGCAGTTACGAATTACATATGTTCACAGGCTGCGCATATGAGGGTGAGGTGTCCAATAAACAAACGTGTAACATGTAGCATCATCAATCCACCCCCCCCCCCCCAGCTAGGCCAGTGAGACATACAGACACACAATAAAAGTAAACACACCACTGCTTCCCAGACCACCAGCAGGATACTACCAGTGAGAGAGACCTGCCAGGTCTAATCCTGAAACATAGACATTGATGTCTCTTGTGGGACACCCAAAATTTAATGATCATCGGAGTCAGTCCCGGTAATGATTCATCAAACCAGGCTGTAGATGTACACTGACCAGTAGGTTGTGCAAGCCTGATAACCCATGGGTCGACACAATGTATGACATGTGTCCAGACATGGGGAGAGTGGGCAATGTGTAGTGGTGTGTTTATACTCCACCTGCACCTGCACCCACAGTAAGGATGAGTGCTGTAGAGGAGAGGCAGGTGGGGGAACCATGGGTATGCAATTATGGGCCTAGGTGTGCAGGTGTTGGCTGGTGAAGTCATATTAGGACCGCCCTGGGGATGTAAGTAATATTCCGAAATGGGCATAGCTGATGCCCATACCTCTCAACCCCTAAGATCAAATACACTGGACAGGACATAAACCATTGGCAGAAAAAATAGGGACCATACCTCTGAACTGTCACCGATTTCCAGAGACTTCCCTGATTTCGACTCAATTTCTGACTCTGTCCCACTTAATCCCTCCTAAAACTAGTGACTTTTGGAGGAAAGGTGGTGAATTACACATAATGAATAATGACAACAATTAAGGGTTATAAACTTCATTTACCTCAGAAAATGTATATGAATTCATATGCTCTGAGTCTGTCAATGTGTCAGGTTAATAGCACTAATAATTTAAATGTGTCCCTGATGTTGTTATGACGTGTCCCTGATTCAGTTGGTATTTTTCCCCAATCGTATGAGAGGTCTGATAGGGACAGAAAGCACATATTCCACTGACAACCTTAGAAAGATGATAGAATATTAGGTATGCAGTAGCATGACTCAGCTGAAGGATGTGGGTTCCAAAACCCAATTACTTGTTTGTATTGAAGAGTGTCATTTCCAATGTATTAGCCAGACAGGTGCAGATTGTAAGAGGAACACACCAATAATATGAATCAAACTCTGGACAAGCTGCAGATTCCGTACAGTCAAACGGCATGCTTTCGCTTAATGGGCAGCCATTCCTGATATTGTAGGCATGTAATCTGATGTAATAGGCATCACAAGGTAATATCATAGTCCTCACTCCCACCCAGGGGTGTGAGTGTCAGATGCAAACACCAAATGCAGTGCAGTTGCAAGTGCTGGAGCAAGCAGGTGTAAGCCTGGTTGGCCGCCAGTATGAGAGTATTACACTGGTGAAGCAATGTAGAGGCTAACTGAGTGTAAGAAACTGCAACTGGAAGTTAACATTGCTTAGCTCCGTGGAAACCCACGTACACACATTCACAACTGCTTTAATGTGCCTTAATCACCCCGTATCTCCAATGGCCTTGTTCTGCCCAGCAACAAAATAAACGGCCTCTGCAAGGCTTGACACCAGGACTCTGCACACACAGCTATTGTGATTTACCACTAAGCAATGGCAGATATACAGACATCGGATCTTATCACAAACATATCATCCAGCGCAGTCATTCAACAGTATAGGAAATGTATTCCATCATGTAGATGTATGCGTGTGTGTTTTTGTCCAGATATAGATCCATACATATATATAGATATATCAAGAACATCCCGTGTGACAACAAAGCATTACAAAGGAATAAAAAAGGAAACACCAGCAATGCCTGTATTATGTAGTAGTGTTGTCCTATGTAATATCAAGACTCCCTCAGACAGACATGTGTCATTAATACATACAAACATTTGTACATTGGCCAAATACATCAGTCTTTGCATTTTTTTTTACATTAACACAACAGTTCGTGTCCAATCATTATGTGAGAACAGTACTCTTGCAAGGTGCTGTGTGTGACATCATCATCATGAAAAAGGTAAATGGGATAACCCTAGAGGGACCAGTAGTGTTGTGTGTACAATGGGGTCATCTGCATCACGTGTACCTGGAACCTTTAGGAGTCATGTGTATACCAGGATTGTGTGCCTGAGAGACAAGGGTGAGGAAAACTGGAGTATGTTGCAATGCATATTAAAAGGTTTACATGTGTCCAGTGGACATGTGTGTGAAATGGACAGTATGGGGCAAATGTTGTTCTAGGAACCGATTGGCCTTTTGTTTCCATAGGGTGAAAGTGGGATGTGGGGGAAGGAGAGTAGGTATGCTCGTGGAGGATAGGTTGGGTAGGATGACAGAAAAGACAGCATACAGGTTGATATATGACACATGTGGGAGGATATACCTTGGATGGAGAGGGGTGTTTGGCAGTCACAAGCCCATGAGCCCCAAATGGAAACAGTGGGACGGAGGTCCCCAGCAATGGGCAGCCACCACTGCACCAAAACAGCCGCAAAGGTGACAGTACTGGGGGCTGTCTAGGAGGGGCAGGCTCACCATGTAAATGTGACACTCTGCCCTTGAGCTGGTGTATCTGGCTTTGAAACCCCTTATTGAGCCCCCTATGCACCACGTCTGGGACTGTACGACAGCAGACATGTTCCTGTCTGGACCTGCTCCAAGGGGGGACAAGCTCCATCCTCAGTGGCGGTTCCAGCAGAAGGTGGTGCAGAGCCAACAGAGGTGGAGGTCCAAGTCTGGGCGCCAGATGTGCTGGTGCCTGGTGCCATGGCCAGCTGAAGTGGGACAGGATGTTCTGCCGGGACCTGCAAATCCATACAGCCTATGGTGTTGCAGTTTAAACACAGATATGGCTTAGTAATAGTCAACAGCATTCAGGATTACTTATAACAGCATGCATAGATATGACCATCAACCCAACACAACGGATGGTATGCAGTTACAGAGGGAGCACAACACATGCATATATAATGCATGACATCTGTACAAAGTGTAGAAGACTTGTCACTGAGAACCCAGACAGTGTCTATCATGCCACTGTTTCATGTGACATATGTCCAATCAGGGATGCAATGGCAGTAACTCATCACTATCACCATGTACTGACTGCAATCCTCACACTATGCTCCTGCAGTTCACAGATGTATGTTCAGTGAGTAACACAGGAAACAAATGGTTCCACACACTGACCAGTCCACAGATGGCCCTACAGATGGTGGTCCCTCACAAACAGAGCACTGTCTTTTCAGTTTTAAAACATGCAGAATAGCCATTACCACACACAACTTGTTAAACAGGCAGTAGTCTCAATGAAGCATAGCTACTTACATGCTGTAGTCATTTCTGGCACATCACCCGCCTGTCTTTAGGCTATTTCCCACTGTGTATGTTGTTTGAGGAACATCCAGATATCATCTGTGATGCCGTTTACCAAACACCAGATCCAGGTACCACTCACAGCGACTGTCATGAGCAAACACCAACATGATGTTCCTAGATATTGTACTGTGTTTCTATGCGATTGGCTATGAGAACATCATCACAGCTGTTTCACATGCAATCAGCTAGAGGAGGACTGCAATAGGTGCAGAGGACATCACCTGATCATGACCATCACTTACAAAACACAAGCTGCTGCTGACAGGTGTACAACTCCACATCCACCAGAGAGTGCATGGGAGGGACAGACAGAGGCAAAGTACATCAGAGAAGGGCTTGGAGACAAAAATCAAAGCATCGTCTGTCACTCACCTACCAGTACATGGGTTCAAACCCCTGATGGACTAGTCATTACTATTATAAGTGCATGCAGTTACTCCATGCGCTACAAAGCTGACATATTGGTGTGCTGTATGAACATATATGTGTGCTGGTGAGCGACATCTGCAACAGAGATATAGTAGACATACATTAGGTGTAGCACACATGGCTGTCCACATGAACGGATGTCATTGTCAACACAACCACACTCTCTGATGGACTCACATTGACACACTTTGCCAGGCCCACAAATACACTTCCTAACTACTTAGTTTACCACACTGCAGTAATGCACAGGTACTACATGCACCACAGGTGATATCCAGAGGTTCTATGTGCTAGGGCATGTGAACGTGTTTGACATCAGTCAGTATGCCAATGGGAGTAATACTGGGTGTGACTGTGGTTGGGAGCATCACACCCCACATGCAGGCACAAGGTGCCAGTACTGACATGCATGTGTGCATTGCTTCATAGGTGTGTAGTGGTTGGCTGTGCAAGATGGCTGTATAAGGCTGGGTGAGGGGTAATCCTTGGCTTCATGCCACCCGACAATGGTGTGCAGTGTGTGACAGGGGTGTAGTGTCTGCAATGTCCCACACAGATGAGTATTGTATGAACTGTCCTGACATCCTGGTTACCATTGTGTATGGCCATAGCTTTGCAATGCATGCCATGTCTGTGTTTGATAGTCCTTGACATGGACATTGCCTGGGATGTCCACATCCCACAATAATGTACAGTGACATTTACAAGTGTACCTGGTTTGGCTGGCACATGTGGTGTACACAAACTGTTATCCTCAGATATGCCAATACTGGCCTGGTGTGGCAGGACTTGCTTATAGACAGCAGGTTGACCCTGCACCTGCATTGATAGCATGATACAGGTATTCCCTGGTGTCAGTAGCATCAGTCCATACAGGGCACATGTGTAAGGCATTGTATGGCCTCTGTGAATCACATTTGATGGCACCACATATGTTGCAGTCATCCAGTGGGGAACATAGTGAAGGCGCATTGTCTGCAATTATGTGCCTATTGTACTGCTGTACAGGGTTCCATGCCCTCTGCAGCCCACTGCAATCACACCATGCCTACTATCTGTCATCAATGTGCAGGGTACTAGCAACATAGCAGCATATTCTAGGCAAGGGTGTTTGTGTATGACACATGGGTTCAGAATGTATTCCGGGTAATAGTAGGGTTGCATACTTTGTTCACCAGGCCTTTTGCCAGATGTGGGGGTGTGCCTTGCCAACACAGTTCCTTGGCTGACTGA
This sequence comes from Protopterus annectens, assembly GCF_019279795.1. Lineage (NCBI taxonomy): Eukaryota > Metazoa > Chordata > Ceratodontiformes > Protopteridae > Protopterus > Protopterus annectens. The sequence goes on along the minus strand of NC_056751.1, from coordinate 230,167,982 downwards.
CATCTGTACTCCTCATGAGGTGGACATTGTGACATATAATATGGACACCATATAGGAAAACTACAAAATCTGCTCCTCAACATGTCCAGTGGTTAGACACTCACAGCCACCTTCACACAGACTCTGACTGTCAAACACACACACACACACACACACACACACACACACACACACACACACACACCATGTCTTGGAATAGAGCCCCTACCGCACTAGTTTATCACACTACAGCATTATGCAGTTACAGCATGCACTAGGGAGATTACTGTGTTACAGAAGTCCCAGAAGTGTATTTCTAGGTGGGTGACATCAGCAGGATTGCCAAAGGTGGTTATGTGAATTGTAAAGAGTGTGCATACTCTAAAAGGTATTGTTATTTACTCAGACAGACACACACAGTTGGCCTCTCCTGGAATAGACCCCCTACCTAACTAGTTTATCATACTACAGCAATATGCAGTTACAGCACTCGCTATGGAGAATACTGGGTTATAGTAGTCCCAGAGGTGTATTTCTAGATGGCTGACATCAGCAGGATTGCCAAAGGTGGGTATGGGAATTGTAAAGAGTGTGCATACTCTAAAAAGCATTGTTTCTTTCACAGGCAGACACACACCTGACCTGTCTGGGATTAAAACACCTACCAAACTAGTATATAACACTACAGTATTACACAGTTACAGCATATGCAATGGAAATTACTGGGTTACAGCAGTCCCAGAGGTGTATTCATAAATGGGTCACATCAGCAGGATTGCCTAAAAGGGCATTTCAAGTGTACTGCGAGTTGTACATGTCTGTTACCTGTGTGTACCTGCTGCTTACTGTCACAAAAACACATTTACACCAGCTTTATGCAGTCCTAATTGACAGTATCAACAAGGCTTGCAGGTCTTGAACCCTGGGCCATGCACACTGAGGTCACTGGATGTACCACTAAGCCATCTGGGTTGTATGCATGCTGCGTTGAGTTTATAATGCACATCTTACTACAGGTATTCCACAGTACTGAAAAGAAATGGGACAGTCACTTTGTGTACATATGTATAGTACCCTTAAATGTACTGTACTCTGTGAAACAACAAAGACAAGTCTACATCTGCACAACTGTCATAACTACACACACACACACACACACACACACACACATATATATATATATATATATATATATATATATATATATATATATATATATACACACCTACAGGATGTGTACACACACACATATATGTGCATATACACAGACACAGCTATAGCTATATATATATACACATCTGAACACCCTTTGTGACACAGAAGGGTTCCAAAGGAATTGATGTGTACACAAAACAAAGGCATCTCTTGTGTTATAACATTTAAATCTTAAGCAGTTCACCAGAGAAGGGATGGTTGTTGTGTATGTGGAGTTTGGGGTGGGGAATGATGGCTGATGTAATCTACCCCTGAGATTGTGGAGTTAAGGTGGGGGAAGGATGGGTATGGACTTACACCCCAGCGATCACTTCTGTGTCACTGCTCGACAGTGGCACAGAAAAATAACATACCCAAATGTAGTCATGCTTGACTGTGTATTCTTTACCATTCCTAACTATGTAATATTTTGTAGACACTGGTCACAACAGATGGCTGCCATGGTGTGCTAAAAGACATTACATGTGTATGCCTGGCTACAGGGTAGTCGCACACACAAACACGCACACACTAGCCAGTATTGTGCATACACGTCTTGCCTATGTAAAGGTAACTAGTACATCGGTATGCAGTTTGAGTATGTGCCACAGAACACATACAATTACACTTACTCTGTTTCCACTTCTGAGCTGGGTGACATCACAGGACCAATTACTTGCAGTGGGGAGGGCGGAAGAGAGAAGTTTAGCAGTTGACAAGGATAAAGGCCAGTGCAAAAGGAGGTATCTCTTTGGAATGCAGCAAAACCCACTGTCATGACAGGATGCAGACACAAATACATACACACAGGCATTTGTTGACACACACAGATGTACTCAGCCATTTGCTGACACACATGCACACAGTTGCCAGTGGTGGGATCAGAACTCCTGCCTCTCTACAGATCACTATTACAGTACTATGCAGTTACGAGACACACCGCACAGATTACACATTCCAAGGCACTCAGACTGCCCTTCTAAGATTGAGGACAACAACAGGGAGACTGACAGTCATGAAATACATAGATGTAAACCTGTGTGTTTAAAGCAGGTGTCCATTACAACCTGTATGCACAAACAAGACATATCATCTGCAGGTAGGCCTGAGAGGTATAGTTGTAGCACAACAGAAACCTGAACTGGAGTATGGCCATCTGTGGAATGGACAACTACTATCACTATACAGGTTTACAGTGGGCATGCTCATTCACTTAGTAGCACAGGGCCGTTTGAGATGCACTTGACTACAACTACACAAGGTTATACTGGGCATGCTCATACACTTAGTAACAAAGGGCTTGTTGGATGCACTGACTCAAATTACACAAGGTGGCAGTGGGTAAACTCATACTTAGTAGCACAGGGCTGTTTGGGATGCATTCCGATTCTAACAACAGAAGGCCACAGTGTGCATGCTCATACACTTACATGTACAGAACACATTGTAATGGACTCCTATTGTAAACACACAGGTTTACAGCTATGTACATCTTACCTATCAGTATATATGCACATCATACAGGTTTACTACCTGATACCTGTATGTAGCCCGTAAATGATATATCTGTGTCTGTACTGTGTGATACACATGTATACATGTACATGAAGTACTGAGATATATATGTTAAGTATACACATTCATGCATGTGTGGACGTAACAGACAATAGGTTACCTGGGTCACACAGGTGGATGCTACCTACAGCATGTGTCACACACCTTCCTGCCCTGAAAGGCATACATTGATAGCAGTTTGTGGACAGTGGCATTATACATGGAGCAGTGGCATGTGCAAGCATAATGTGTGAGCCACATTGTGTAATGGTACTGAGGTGCAGGTGCCAAGATGACCTCTCCCAGCTGTGTTAGTAGTTGTCATTATTAGCAGGACTGCTACCCTAAGTATATCTCACATTGGTCATATACATAATTTCTGCTGCTGTCTGTCACCATACATGAGGCATTTGCTACCAAGCACATTACTGCCACTCACAGTGATGTCATGGTACGAGTGGCAACTGCTAGACCAAAACAATGACCCAATGTCCTGCTGTTATTATGAGGTTGCTTAGTGTCTGTCATTCTGGGCTGTCATGACTGAACAACAAGCCTTCAACACAGAGCACATGCATCCATGTTTCACGTGTGTGTGGATAATACCTAGGTCGCATTTACCCATATAGCTGCATTCCAATGCAAATGTCCTACACCCAAAAGTAACACCCTGACACCTACAAGACAATTGCATTGGATGCTTATGCTAATCAGTGCTAGATGTGTGGCTTTAGTAATCCATTTGCTCAATGTAGAACCTACAATGGGGAATACTGATATCTGTGCAGTGAGGAACACCTGGCTGAAGTCTCTGTAGTGCACAATTGCACTACCACTATATAACTCAGATCCAGACATGTAGGCCATAACAGTGGTATGGACCATTCCAGGTGGTGATGTACACATATTCATAAAGGCGACTCATATAGCCTATTGCTCAACTATTATACCTTTGAAACATGTGAAAAGTTTAAGTATCTAGTCTCTAATTAATTTCAATATCTGCTTTGTACCCACTGCATGAAGTGCCCTATATAAATTTTGTTAGCTGAAAACTATTCATATGGAATGTTCTCATGTATATACTCTGTATTGCTTGTATAATATCTTTAACTTGAGAATGATTACTTATGTACTGTTTTTTTTTTCACCAATTGTATAAGTTGCCAATAATATGTACTAAATGTCTTTATTAAAGTAAATTCTGTATTGTATGTGAAATGTCTTATATGTGGAGCTTTTCTCCCTGGGACACCACTTAAATGGGCACTTCTGGCCTAGCTGGACCGTTCTGATAAACAAATACAAATGTAAATAAATAAATAAATAAATAAATAAATATCTCTAGTTGGCCTTTGAAAAGTACATGTAGCTAGTATCCTAAGGGCTACACATACCTTAGTTTCCACTGGCATGTGTTCCCCTCTGTTAGCTCTGGCTCTGAGTTGAGGATAGCAGAGCTCACTGAGTTCTTGTAATATGTCCCTGTCCACTCTGTAGCACTCTACAGTCTCCAGCTCATGTAGTTCATGGTAGGTTACCCTGGGCCTGAATACTCTTCTTCTCCTCGGTCTAGGCCTATTGTCAGCAACCCTGGCAGCACTGACTTCAGCATCTAGCACATACAGATATAGAATAGCTGAGGCAGCTCCTTGCATTATCTCAGTTACAATTTCCAAGTCTCTACTCCAATGGTTTATAGTGAGGGAAAATCAGAATGTAGGGTGTATGCATACTTTATACAGTTGTGGTGTAGGTCCACTATGTGGGATTTGCTAATTATGATGCAATTCACCTGCTTAAAATATAATTGACATGATTTAAAGGCCCATCTTTATTGAGCGACTCATCACTATGCACAGTGTTGTGCAGCACAGCTTATACAAATGTATATATTATTAAATTAATATATCCATTTTTCATTCATACCTGGCTACATCATGACTGTGATGTGGGTGGTCTGGTCACTTGAACACACTAAGCTAAGCCCAAATCATTGTCAGCAAGTGGCACACTGAGCAAACACATGCACTGAGCATAAACAAAATCTTAAAAGTAACATGACATACCCCCCGATGTCATCCACATCCAGTGGGAAAATAAACACCATGTAGGAGCTTACACAATGTAGATATGCAAACACAGTTGCTGCCTTTAGCGATTCAACAAATCCAAGGCATTTACTCCTCATTTGCATAAAATTCATGCTGACAGCCTGGAAACTACATGGTTCATAGCCATGTAAGCATGGTAACAGCATGAATGCACCATTGTATAGACCGAACACAAGGTCTTAAAGTACGTTGTCTGATGTACATTATAAGTATTTTGCAATTTTTTTTTATTTTTATGTTAAGCATGTTTGCACAATGCAATGCTTAGTGCAAACGTGGAAATTATTTAAAAAAGTATTAATTTCACATACTGTTTTCAGACAACCATGATGTACGTTTTGTACATTTATGTATGTGATCTTACCTTTTTTCAAGGTAATTATGTCCATATTTCTGGAATTTTGCATTTCCTTCATTCAGTTGAGACTTCTGTACATGGAAAATGTCCACATACACTACTGACATGGACACAGAGACTACGCAGATGCATTACATCTTGTTGGATTGCTCCACCTGGCTAATTTGCATGGAATTGAACTACTTAAGCTGAAATTTGCATTGCACAGAAGTTTCCCTGCTTGTGCATGCTTGCACACCACTACACTGGGTTTAATGAATCTAAAAGAGTTTTTGCCCATGTACGCATCGCACAGTGATGCACATACTGAAAAAAATTTGTGTAGGCTTTGTTGAATTTCCCTGAATGTTTTACTGCAGTTATTCTCGAAAAGCTAATTCCCTGTTTTAATAAAATCTATGTAGGCTCCATGTAGAGCCTACACAGATTGTACCCGTGTACACGGTTTTGGTTTAGACCATCACTCTACCCATTTACGTACTTGGATAGTATAGTATAGCATATTAATCATGGTGTGCTGCTGAGGGAGAGCATAGTAACATGGATATTGGATCCTTGTAGAGTGTAGGGAATCTGTGTACATGGTGAGGCTCTCTGTAATGTTCTGTGCTACTGATGAAATGTGCTATGCATTAATAGTTTGTGTTTTAAATTTATTATTATTATTTATTTATTTATTATTTTTTAATTTTGTTTTTTAATGTCCATTTGCATGGCGCAGCATGGGCATAGCAATCCCAAGCTGCACTTACACATCGACAACTCGCAACTGCCAGACATCAAAATAAAGTAACTGGATGTAATTAATTATCATATTTTTATTTATTTATTTATTTTTATTGTCCGTTTCCCTGGTGCAGTGTGCAGCAATGCCAAGTTGCGCTTACACATAGACAGTTGACACCTGCCAGACATCTAAATATAGAAACCAGATGTAATTAATTATGCATGTCTGCTTATGTTTAAGCCCGTTTGCGTGGCGCACCATGATTGCTTAGTAGTGTATGTGAAGGTATCCACTTTATATACTAACCAAGTAGCTAAATGGGTAGATTGATGATCTAAAGCTTTGTAGGTCCTGGGCTCAAGTCCTTAACTCACATATCATTTGTTGAATGCAGTGTAAAATGTCTTTTAAATTAAAATCACTGCTTAAATATGATTAATGGGTAATATTGTTTGCACGTTGCTAAGTTTTGCTCAAACCATGGTTTTCATGATGCTCAGCTCCGCTTAGCTGGTTTATGTGATGCTAAGTGCCACAGCACTTTTTTGAATGTTGATAAATTATGTGTAAAGGCTTGAAAACAGCCTATATTAACTTATTCCCTCCAGTACAGCTCTTTTGAGTGTGTACCTTTAACTCCCAGTGAATATGGCTTTAGCCTTTAAAAAATAAAGTTATCACCTTACAGTTCTGACAAAAACCCAATGACAGAGATCAACTATCAATACAGTTGTGTTTGCCATCACGTATGCTTCAAGATAAAATATTATGATATCTTGTATGTAGCATGGTTTTGGAATTATTAATGCAAATATGAACAAGCAATATTTGATACCTAGAGGCACAGTAGGAGGTAACTGCAGAAATGTCTGGAAGAGCATTTGGCTGCAATGAATTAAGGCCAATAGGGGGGACTTTTACACCATTTGTTGGAGTATACTTATCTGTTGATATACCAGATGGTGTTGGAGAGGGTAAGCTCTTTCAGGTGTAGAGATGGTGTGTGCAGGAGTCCAGGGTTTTTGTTGGGTTCCTCATATGTAGTTATGAACCTAGGCTGCTGCAAGGCAGATACCAGGGCTCATAGTGTAAGGCTGAGGCCTGGGATCAGTTGGCCAGAGATCTTACCAGTGCTACTGGTATCCCCCTCACTGGTGAGCAGTGTCATCACCACTATGATGACCTGAAGCTGAGAAAGAGGGGAACACTGGACACCTGGTTCCAAGAGACTATGGCTGGGCATGCGCCACAAATATGTAAGTATTTTTTCCACTGTTTTACCAAAATGAAAGCTGAATGTGGGCAAAACTGGTATGCATAACAGTGTGCTTCTTTCCCAACAGCTGCAGCTGAGAGGGCTCACAACATCCCGTCCCATGCCAAGAGCCTGACCAGGTTGCACCATGAGTGTGGTAAGTACAGATATATTATGCTAACTGTAGTGCAATAAGCAATAAAGAATAAAAAAATGTACTGCAGTAAATGGGAAATTAAAACTGTAGTGCAATAAATGAACATAAACAACTGTATTGTGATAAACAATAAACAATACCAATAACAGTAAGCAAAAAAGATGTAAATCAGGATTGTGGTGTCATAGCATAAATGCACTAGAGCTGTATGCAGTGCATGTCTATGGTAGGGTTGCTACAGTCAAGTGTACAACTGTAATAGCTGTAGAATGCAAAACTAATGGCCTGAAAAATGTATTGACCGACTCATAGTACTGTCCAAGGCTGTCTCCAGGCCAATTTCAGTCACATAATGCTCTCATTTTCTTCCACTCCAGGAAAAAAAGGTATATAGGTAAGGTAGCCCACTTTATGAGCAGACAGTGTGCGTAAGATTCACAGAGAATTATCAGCAATACCAATAGTGTTAAGCAGCATTGTGGATTCCTAAATAAATCTGTCTTAATACTTGCAGGAAGGCTGTATTCATTGCATGTGTGTTCTACTGTCACTGCAGTCAAGTATAAAACTGTAATAGCTCTACAGTGCAAAAGGAATGTCCTGTAAAATGTACTGCACAACTCATAATATGGCTCAAGGTTGTCTCCAGGCCAGTTTCAGTCACATAATGCTCACATTTTCTTCAAATCCAGGAACAAAAGGTATATGGCTGAGGTTGCCTACTTTATGAGCAGATCGGGTATGCAGATTTAACAGAGAATTATCAACAATACAAATAAAGTATTAAGCAGCATTGTGGATTCCTAAATAAATCTGTTGTAATATTTGCAGCATGGCTGTATTCACTGCACGTGTGTTCTACTGTCACTGCAGTCAGGTATAAAACTGTAATAGCTCTACAATGCAAAAGGAATGTCCTGTAAAATGTATTCCTCAACTGATAGTATGGTTCAAGGTTGTCTACAGGCCAATTTCAATCACATAATGCTTTCATTTTTTTCCACTGCAGGAACAAAAGGCATATGGCTGAGGTACCCAACTTTATGAGCAGATAGTGTGTGTGTAGATTTCATAGAGCATTATCAGCAATACCAATAAAGTGTTAAGTAGTATTGTGGTTTCCTAAATAAATCTGTCTTAATATTTGCAGCACAGCTGTATACATTGCACGTGTGTTCTACTGTCACTGCGGTCAAGTGTAAAACTGTAATAGCTCTACAATACAAAAGGAATGCCCTGTAAAATGTATTCCACAACTCATAATATGATTCAAGGTTGTCTCCAAGACAATTTCAGTCACATAATGCTCGCATTTTCTTCAAATCCCGGAACAAAATGTATATGGCTGAGGTAGTCCACTTTACGAGCCGATAGTGTGTGTAGATGTCACGAGAATTATCAGCAATACAAATAAAGTATTAAGTAGTATTGTGGTTTCCTAAATAAATCTGTCTTAATATTTGCAGTAGTGCTGTATTCATTGCATGTCTGTTCTAAGTTGCTGCATTCATTTGTTACATTATTTGCAGATGTCCCCTAAAGTCACAGCTATTGCGTTCTACTCCCATGCCTGCCAACTAAGGCATGATGGCTGTCCAGTTTAGTTAATGTAAACAAACATACCTCTCAAGTGTCACGATTTTTCATAATGTAATCAGAACTGCCTAATCTGTCTGTCACATGATTATCAGATAAATTATTACCTGGAATGCAGTGTATTATCAAATCTGTTTACAGAACAAATTGGTAGTTATATGTCCACCTTATGTGAAACGGCTCTGCATAGTTGTGCACCTGCATTTGTTACTGCTTGGCCCATACTGTCCCATGCTAACAGCTTGAGAGGTATGTACATGCTACATCAGGTATAGAATAACTGTAGTCACTGTACTCACAACTGACTCTACACACCTGTAGAATAAGAAGTTATGTACCTACCATAACGTTCCATGTTAGTTGTCTTCTCTCGCCTTCTTTCTTGCTTGATGGGTTCGGAGCCGATCCCTCGGCTCCGACTCGGCACTTGCTTTAGCTCGAGAACTCCTTTTACCAGCTCGAGGCAGCCCCATATCCCATGATGCAAGGCAGGAAGTACCCAGATCTCGTTTGTTGACAAAAGGGCAATAACACCAAGCATAAAATACTTCCCAAAGGAAGAAGAAACTTACAGATGGAAAAAGGACCAGGTCTGAATGGTCTTTAACATAATAGTTTCTTATACAAGGTCTGTCCAGGCCAGGGGGAAGGAGGGAGGGTCAAGAAAGAAGGCGAGAAGACAACTAACATGGAACGTTATGGTAGGTACATAACTTCTTAATGTTAAGTTGTCAATCTCGCCTTCATTCTTGCTTGATGGGACCGCCCTAGCACCTCTATCCTGGGTGGCTCAATGGAACAAACTCTTGAGGACTGTAGAGCCAAAACTGGCTCTGTCCCTGGAGGCCAAGTCCAATTTGTAATGGGAAACAAAAGTGTGAGGAGTGGCCCAAGTGGCCGCTGCACAAATAGTGTCCAAAGGCAGTCTAGCTTGAAAAGCTGTAGAAGTAGCTAAACTCCTAGTTGAATGTGCTTTAGGTTTTGAGCACAGCTGTTTTCCCCTGATCGTATAAATTTCAGTGATGACCGAAGAAAGCCATCTGGACAAAGTCACTTTAGAAACAGGTAGGCCTTTTTATTATCCGCATAGGAAACAAAAAGTTGATCAGATTTTCTAAATTTTTTTGTTCTGTCCAAATAATATCTGAGCTGACGGTGGACGTCAAAATAATGTAGCTTTTGTTCAGCTCTATCTGAATAGTTAGGAAAAAATACGGGGAGATCAATGGATTGATTCAGATTGTTTTTTGAAGCGACCTTAGGTAAAAAGGATGGATTAGTTCTCAAGGATACTCTGTCTTTGTGAAAAATCAATTAGGGGGGTCGAACTGAAAGAGCATGAAGTTCAGACACCCTCCTGGCAGATGTAATAGCCACTAGGAATAACGTTTTCCAAGAAAGATATTTCAGGGAACAAGAAACAGCTGGCTCGAAGGGGAAGAATCAAGGATGTCAGCACTAAATTTAGATCCCACTGAGGAGGAGGATTCCTGATTGGAGGCTTTAGTAGGAAAATTCCTTTCAAGAAGGCCCTGCAGAGCCTATGGGACATAATATTATGATCTGCTATCCCGACATGAAAATTAGAAATAGCAGCCAACTGAACTCTGACTGTTGAAGAAGAGGAGCCTGCATGAAAAATCTCTGCTAAGAAGTCCAGAACTGCCTGAACAGGGCAGTAAAAGGATCAATATTTTGGGCCTTAGCCCAATAAGAGAAACGCTTCCATTTGCTTGTGTAAATCCTCCTGGTAGAGGATTTTAGTGAAGCTACTATGATATCTCTAACTGGGTTAGAGATCAAAGGAAGCCTGGCTAAGGAAGGAAGTGGAGCAACCATGCTGTGAGGTTGAGAGAAGGGATTGACCGGTGCAGCTGACCGGATTGGTGAATCAGTAGATCTGGCACTGGGTCCAGATGCCACGGCTGCACCAAAAGGTGACGATGGAGGAACGGGAACCAAACTTGTCGAGGCCAGTAAGGGGCAATGAGAATCAATTTGGCTCTCAAAGCGGTAGCTTTCTGGATCACCTGAGGGATCAGAGGAAATGGAGGGAAGGCATAAAGAAGTCCCTGGGGCCAATCCTGGGTCAGAGCGTCTCTGGGGGGAAGAGGCTGAAGAAGTCTGGACATTTGCTGTTTTGGGGAGTAGCAAAAAGATCGCAACATGGACGACCCCATTCCAGAAAAATCTCTTCCGCTATGGATTGCTTGAGAGACCACTCGTGAGGCATGAGAATAGCTCTGCTCAATCTGTCCGCTATAATGTTGGTTTTCCCAGGGATATGCGTTGCTACCAGAAACCGATGAGAGGAGATCGCCCATTGCCATAGTCTGAGCGCTTCTCGACACAAGGGGTAGGACTTGGTTCCGCCCTGTTTGTTGATATACCAAATTACAGACATGTTGTCTGTGAGGACTGCAATTGTCCCTACGGGAAGAAAGTCGTTGAGGGCTTGCAACGTTAAAAGCACTGCTCTCATCTCCAGGACATTTATGTGCAGATGGTACTCGAACGGTTGCCACGTCCCATGAACCATCCTGCCCTGATAATGACCCCCCCACCTGATCAGGGAGGCATCCGTGGTGACAGTGGCTATCGGGGACGGAGGTACAAAGCACCTGCCTTGGTGAACCTGAGACGATGTGATCCACCAAGCAAGATGTTCTTTGCATGTTTGTGTCACCAGAATCTGGTGACGCATTGGGAGTTGCTGGTATGACCACTGTGTGAACAGCATCCACTGAAGGAGGCGCATGTAGAATCGAGCCAGGGAAGAAGAGTAATGGCCGCAGCCATGAGACCTAATACCTTTAGAACCATTCTGGCCTGTACCTTCTTGCTGGCCAGAATGATCCTGACATGAGTCTGAATGTCTGAAACTCTTTGTTCTGTAAGGGTAGCTGACATCCGAACAGTGTTTAAGTTTGCCTATGAAGGTAATAGACTGGCAGGGCGATAAGGATGACTTTTGAAGTTGACTGAGATGCCCAAATGAGAACAAAGGTCTATTGTGTAATCCCTGGCTTGTATAAGCTGATACCTGGTGGTGGCTGACAGGAGCCAGTCGTCGAGATACGGAAACACCTGGAATCCTTGACGTCTCTCGTGAGCCGTGTCCACTCGCATGCATTTGGTGAACACTCTGGGGCTGTAGTGAGACCAAAGGGCAGGGCTCTGAACTGGAAATGACTGGACCCCAGCCGAAAGCGGAGAAATCTCCTGGAGCGTCTGTGAATTTTGATGTGATAGCACGCATCCTGAAGATCTATTGAGCACATCCAGTTGTCCTTCTGTAAGAAGGGCAGAATTGACTGAAGAGTGACCATTCGAATCTTGTCTTCCTGACAGACTTGTTGAGTCTGCTGAGATCCAATATTGGTCTCCAGTCTCCCGTCTTTTGGGGACCAAAAGAACCTTGAGTAGATTCCGGGCTCTGAATGGTCTATTGTAACAGGCTGAATGGCTCTTTTTTGCAGTAGTTTTGCGATTTCTAACTCTGCAATGTCCCTTAGGCCGGTGGTACATCTGGAAGGGAACTTGAGGGGAAGGGACTTTCCTCGAAAGGAATTATGTAACCCTTGGATATGATCGACTGTACCCATCTGTCTTGAGTGAGGGAGTGCCAGGCTTCTGGGTACAGTGATAATCTTCCCCCGACTGCCTCCAAGGAGGGACAGCCGGGCAACACCTCAGGGATGCTGAAAGGGCTTCTCAGGAAGAGACTCCCTGTTGCCCTGGTTCTTCGGACCCCCTCTGCCTCTAGAGCGGCGTCTTTGTTGTTACCCCTCTGCCTCTAGGGGTAAACTGACCACGTGAATCCGGCGTGACTCCTTGGGATTTACGGAACCACATCTTCCCACCCTTCTGTCCTTTGGGATAAGGCCTAGAAGGGTGGAAAACGGACTCCAACAGCAGAAAGAGTCTTGCCGTCCTGCTCACACCTGGTCAAGGTCTCCTTCACCTGAGGGCCAAACAAAGCTGACCCATCAAAGGGAGAATTTGTGAAGGACGCCTTAAAGGGATCCGCAAAATCACATAGCCGCATCCAGGCTTGGCGTCTAAGAGCCACACCTGTGCCTGCGGCTCTACTCGCTCCATCCGCAGCATAAGATATTAGCCGCATGGAGGAGTTAGCAATGGAATTGAGGGTTCCTAGCTGCGAAGCAATCTTTTCTTGGGCCCCTGCAGCTGTAGGATCCTGAACTACTTCTCCCAGCTCCTTCAGGATATCTCTGGAGTCTGGTGAAGTGACAAAGATAATTCAGCGAACGCATAGCAAAGGTCGCTGAGGAAAACATCCGCTTGCCGTACCTATCCATGGTCCTAGAGTCCTTATTAGGAGGATGGACGGGCACGGAAGGATCTGCAAGTTCCTTTTGGTGGCCGCAGCCACCACCATGGCATCAGCGGGACACCCTTGGTAAGGAATTGTTTGTCACTAGGGGCAGTGATAAATTTAGAAGGCCTCCTAGGGACTGGCTCTACAGAGTCAGGAGCTGTCCACGCCTTCGTGCAATAACCTGCATAAGGGGGTCGAAGGCGGAGACACCCAGGAGGTGGAGGGCCGAGATCCAAACGCCTCTAGGTATACTGACTCATCCTCAGAGGGATTGTTGGTGGGCCAGTTTCCCTCTTTTCAGAAGTTCTAGGATGTCTGAGAAGGAGACATCCTCAGAGGGGATCTAGGGATCCCTCTGACTCATCAAAGTCAGTATCCGAAGTGACAGACTCAGGGAGTCTACATGCTTCCTCTTACAAGTCCTCTTCCTAGGAGGATCTCCCGAAACATCAGGAGAATCCTCGGAAGAGGGGAAATTCCCAATGGGGAAACCTGAGGCGGAGGATCTCTGGGTCCTGTAGCAAGAGAAGTGGCAGAGATGTCAACAGGTACAATAGAGGGAGGAGCTACGGAAGAGACTGCTGACTGATACCAGTGGCCAGTACACTCTTCATCACCTCGAATGCTCCCCTCCCAGGCAGGTCCGAGAGAACCCGCTCAAGAGCTAGGAACTCCAGGGGCCACCGAAGGAAGTCTCGAGGCAGATGTCGGAGCCGAGCTCACCAAGGCCGAGGCTCCAAGGGAAGAGCGGGCTCGGACAAGGGTCCGATGCCACTCACCCCTCGGAGGAGACCATGGAAGCCCGACCACGAATCCCTCTAAGGAAGAGGAGATAAGAGTAGGGGCTGAAGGAACAGAAGGAGGTATCCGTCCTCCAGCCGTAGCAGTAACCATGCCGAAGACTCCAACTCCAAACTCTGGGGTAGAGTCGAAGGAGGAACTGTAACGGGGTGTGGACCAACAGTCGTCTGCTGCGACGGACTGTGTAGCATTTGGGCCAGTACCTGTGACTTGAGCAATCTACTGACCACTCTCTCTAGGTCATGATCTGACAACCTGGATGACCTTGAAGATCGGCTCCGATGGCTCCGCTCCGATAGAAGAGGCGAAGCCGAAAATATCGGCTCCAAGGAAGGAGACCTCGACCTCTTGTTGGAATGGGCCATCGGATCCGATACTACTGATCCTGTCGGCACCGATTTCGGAGCCGGCAGAACGTCTCGATGTATCGGCTCCAGCCGGAGCCGATACAGCTACCAAGGTAACAGTGTCGGAGCCGATCGGAGCCGACACCGATGCCTGTGCCACATGGGTGTCAGAGCCGATCAGAGCCGACACCGATGCCCACGCGATGGGTGTCGGAGCCGATCGGAGCCGACACCACAGTGGTCAAAGCAGATTCGGCACAGATAGCCATCGGCGCCGAAAGCTTTGTGGATCCAGAATCGGCTCCAGCCGGAGCCGATCTCGACTCTATACAAGTCGGAGCCGAGGCCGCAGGCTTAGAAACAGAAGCCTGGGCCTTGGCAGTTTTGGTTGATTTTTGTGGAGCCGACTTAGCCGGAGAGCCCTCCGGCTTAAGAAGACCCCTGAGAATCAACTTATTAGTCTCTCCTGCAGGACTCTCTGGCTGAAGGAGTGACAAATAGCACAGGAGTCCTGCAGGTGAAGAGGGCCCAAACAGTACAGGCAAGAAGTGTGACCGTCTGTCAGAGACATCTTCTGACAGCACGAGTCACACTTCTTAAAACCTGAAACCCTCTCCTTAGACATGGTGCCTAAACACAACACACACACACCAGTCAAATTAAATTAAACTAATACCAAGAGGTATTTAGTAAAAAACACCAACACACACACCCTAACAGGGGGGGGATGGGATAGGGAAAATTGACTGACTAAAAAAAAAAAAAAAAAATTAAAAGAGACAGGGATTTCTGTCAGAAAAAGGTTAAAATTAAAATTAAACTATCAAAAATTAGTTTTAACTAAAAAAAGGGGCTTAAATATCACAAATGTGAACTACTTACCAGGAGCTGGTAAAGAGAAGACCTCCCAAGCGAAGCGGCAAACGAGATCTGGGTACTTCCTGCCTTGCATCATGGGATATGGGGCTGCCTCGAGCTGGTAAAAGGAGTTCTCGAGCTAAAGCAAGTGCCGAGTCGGAGCCGAGGGATCGGCTTCGAACCCATCAAGCAAGAATGAAGGCGAGATTGACAACTTAACATCTATGTATTACCAGTGTTTTCAGGGACATTATCTGCGCAGTCACTAATGGTATGTTTTTCTCTCTCTCCCCACCCCTTATATTCTTTAATTTATTATTGTTATTTATTATTATGATTTAATATTAATATATTTTGTTTAACTATATTTTGTTAAAATTTTATTTATTATTATTTATTAATATGATTCTATATTAAAATATTTTGTTAAACTAGCAGTTTTGTTGGCCTTATGGTTTAATTCATACTGGCTTGCTGTTAACATACTGACTGTTGTGTTACTTAATGTTGTGTGACACATACTATACTTTAATATGTATTTGGATTAATAAATATTATGCTATATTTTGTTAATACTAACATTGGTTTGGTTATTACTAACCTTAACTTATTGTTCTAATTACTTTAGCTCAACTAAATGGAGCTATATTGATATATGTGTTTTTAAATCATAATAAATATGTACAAAATAAACACATGTCCCTTATTTTGAACCCAAGACCATGGCACCTGCAGACCACTGCATTAATCTGCCACTCCAGAAAGCTGTTAATTAAAACAGGTGGTTTAAGCAAAACATAGTAATTGCAAGTTACATTCATTAAGCATCTTTAAGCACACCTGTACATTGCACCGTGCCACTCAAACTTCCTTAAAGATAAATGGAAAAATTGGGAGTGCACCTTGGAGTCTGGTGCAAGAGTACACCACTAGAAAGCCAAACACACAAGAATGGATGTAAGTAAGTTCTCTAATAGCAGGTAAATGTTCTCTTTTATCAGCAACATTTACAAGTGCATCTGCTAAGGCATTACTGGCAAAAAACATGTACAACAGGGATCCTGGTGCAGAAACACATTCATATAAAGCTATGCACATAATGATGGCTATAAAAAAAGTATGTATGTCTGTACTTACATCTTGGAAATACACCTGCTGTAACAATGACTCAGTAGTTCAGCCTGTTAAATGTCTTACAAGCAGTACATTTTACCACACACAATCCTGGGTTCAAATCCAGTGGATTGTAGCATTTAAATAATATTATTGTAAAGCCAGCAATTAATTATTGAGTCAAGCAGTCTTTGCCCACATAATGCATTACAAATGAAATATTTGCTTGTCACTGATGGACATCACAGGCCTGCAGATAGGAACACACTTCATATATCCCTATAAAAAACTGTAAGTGCATAAAGTGTCATGTCATGCATTAATATGCATTCACAGAGGATTTTAACTCAGGTAATGCAAATGAGGCCCACTAATATCAGAGTACAGTACACAGTCCTTTCAAATTCACAGTGCAGATTAGCACAGCTGCACAACTAACATAAACATATGAAGCCCCTGTTTGTAACAAGGACTGCCAGCATACATGTTCCAAATGAGTACCAGACTGCAACTTGTGGCCTGACAGTTGCCCAAATTGTGGACATATTGTTATATTTATTTTCTATGTTGCTCAAGGACAAAACAAACATGTAGCCTAGTACTCTGTTAATGATACAATTGCCTAACATACCTATCTTAAACACATGCCTTAATTGGAGTGGAATGGCTACAGTCACTCTGGCTCTGTCTCTACTACAAGGCTGCCACAGCTGCCACAGTTACTCCTACAGCTGGTTGTCCTCCAAGATGTTCACACTCTCTGCCTAGGCCTATTACCTGCAGCAGCAGCTTCAGCCTGTAGCACACACATCTCTATGTAACAGTGGCTGCTACCAACCTACCCTCTGCGATGACATAGTCTCCTCACCCCAGTAAGGTCCAGCACAACATATCAGAAAGGGCTTATAATCTACATGGAGGCCTTATATCTTGTACAGTGGTTGCATGTCATTGATGATGACAGTGCAGATCAGCTGTGTTGGCTGCAATTAGCATTTCAGAACTGCAGATTGGTTAATCACCTGCTAATGGGAAGCATGTTAAAAGACAAACATGCTGACTATGGGGAACCATTCTGAATGAGACTTTCTGCACACAGAACACGCGTTTGCCAAAACTTACATATCACCATATATCAACAGAGGAGGTGTGCACTCCAGCAGGTATGTAACCTTTTTGTTTACAACAGGATGCAGATGTGTGAATATACTACAGAGACTAGGCATTACAGCATTAAGCCTTTCTTACTTACAGAGACTAGGCATTACAGCATTAAGCCTTTCTTACAACTAAAAAGAAAAAAAAAAAACACAAGAAGAGTGGAAGCACTGCAGCCTTCTAATAAACTTTAATCCACTGATTAAGCGCTTTCAGCCAAAGAACACAGGCCTTCGTCAGAACAAACAATTAAAATAATGATCCCATTATATAGGGTGGTGACTCTAACTTAACCAATCAAGTCTTAGTTCAAACTGAACAATTTCTAAAAATAATAATATAATAAAACACCACACAAGACAAAAATAAATTTCTAAAAAGGGGGGGTTTCAAAACATAACTACTATTTACATTTATTGTAATACGTCTTTCTTTTTAAAAACTGCTTTGTAATTAACTCCATTATTAAAACCTGGTGCCTTATGTGCATCCAAAATAATTTGCTACTTAACTTCCCTATAATCAAGTTCTCCATCCCTGTCCCCAGTGAAATCTTGTGGAACATGATCTATAACCCAAAAGTAAAATTTAATTACCTACACATGTTAAGGTGTGCTTGTAAAGGGCATTGTCCAAGTTACTCTTATCTCCTCGACGCTCCAAGTAATGCCAATGAACTTCAACATTTATAATTTATCATCCAGAGTATATTCTGCAGTAGAGACATGCTTATTGAAAAAAGGCTTTAATTTTGTGCCCTCTCGGGGGCAGACATTGTAGAAACTGATTTAAAAGCTTACACCCAGAAACTGAATTTGAAGCTTTTTATGGGGGATCAAGAGGGTAAGCCTAAGGGTAATGTTATAGTACCTAGTACATTCAATCCACCCCTGCACCTGACATTGAAAGCCTTTGAGGAACTGTGTGACCTGGAAATTAGGGATTTATTAAACTAAAAAAGTAAAAGAAAATTTTACAGTATGACTTCAGATGAATAAAGGATTTTCAATTCTATTAGAAATGATTGTTCAATTAGGGTTATGCGTGCATATAAAGGGGGTTCCATGGTCATAGTTAACTCTGAAGATTATGTCAAGGGTGTGCATTCTTTGTTAACAGATGAAACTGCATACAAAAAGTTTGCTAATGCAGATGTTTTTAAGGCATGCAAGAGGATTGATTCATGACTTTATGATGTTTATTCTGAATGGGTGATTTCTAAAACTATGTATGAGTTTTTTACAGTAGACATACCCAAAATAGGACATCTTTTTGGTATCCCAAAGATACATAAAAATGAGCATTCTCCTCATAGGCGTATAATTTCCTCTCTAGCATTTAAGTTAGAACCATGTTCCAAGTTTATTGACAGAACTCTGCTTAAGTTAGTGCAGAAAACAGAATCTTTCATAAGGGACTCCTTTGATTTTTTAAGTAAAATTAAAAACACAAGGGTGGAACCTGGGGATTTTTTAGTGACAGTTGATGTGGCATCATTATACACCTGCATCCCTCATGAAGTGGGTTTAGAATGGGTGGGAAACCTGTTGATTAACAGTGGAGAGTATGAACTTAGAAGAATGTAGATGCATGTTGGAATTTATTGACAATATATTGTCGTACAATTTTTTGTTTGAAAATGAATATTTTTTACAAACCAAGGGTGTGGCAATGGGTGCTAGAATGGCTCCCAGTTATGCTAATTTAGTTATGGCATATTGGGAGGCCAACATCATGTCCAAGCTTGCTGATAAAAATAAAACTGTGACTTATTATCATTTTATTGATGACCTCTTTTTTTTTTGTTTGGAGAGGGACAGAATCTGAGTTAATTGTATTTTTAGAAAATATGAAAAAAAGTACTTCTTTTCTGCATTTTACTGGCAGTTGGGAGATCTCAAACATTTGTCTTTTAGATTTAGAAGTTTTAAAAGAGGAAGGCAGAGATGTTTTGGGTTCAAGTATTAGTTATAAAAATGTAGCAAGCAATGGTCTTTTGTATTATTCCAGTATTCATCCCACCTATGTCAAGTATAACATTATTAAAGGGCAGCTAGTAAGATTAAAAAGGCATACAAGTGACCAGACAAAGTTAGATTTTTTGGTGGAGGAATTACATGTTAGGTTTAAAAACAGAGGATACCCTTCTGAAGTTGTGAATGAGGTATTAAATACAAACAACAACATGGAAGAAGTCAGAGGGAACATCCAAGATGAGAAGGATTGGGTTACTTCCATGTCGTTAACCTTCACCATAGACAGTAAAGGAATTAAAAATATAGTGTCTAACAATTGGAGAATTTGAGTTTCAAATGATGATCTTAAGCCAGTCGTAGGTGAAACCCCCCTTTATGTTAACAAAAGAGTAAAAAATTTTAAAGAAATGTTAGAAGGGGGGAAAAATAATAATAAAAGGTCCACAAAGCTGGAGGTACTTTTAAGTGTAAAAGTTGCAATTTTTGCAAATACATTTCTTTTCATTCTTTGAAGTTTGTACCCACAAAAGGGTTTGGCAGGTTCCTGGCACATTCAACTGTAAATCCACCTTTGTGATATAAATGGCTAAATGTTCAAGCTGTCTTTCATTTTATATAGGAAAGACCAATAAACATTTATAAAACAGAATTTAGGAGCATAGTTATGCTAGAAAAAAGAGTAACTTGGACAATGCCCTTTACAAGCACACCTTAACATGTGTAGGTAATAAGGATAGTATTAAATTTTACTTTGAGGTTATAGATCATGTTCCACAAGATGTTAATGGGGACAGGGATGGAGAACTTGATTATAGGGAATTTACGTTTTTTTTTCTTTTTATTTTACGTCAGTTACACAAGTTTTGAGACAGACGTGTAGTTTTTTTTTGTTTCCTTTCTTACAACTGTGATAATGACATGTCTTTGATATCCAGATGTGTTACACCTACACAGGACATACAATACATCAAGGGTTGAATGTTTTTTGTCAATGTGCCACATTGTTCTCTTGGGGCTGTCCCTTTATAATGGTTGTAATAGCACACTGATATTTGTTTGGCACTGTTGTTTTGACATATTATCGGGGGGAGGGTGCCCCTAAGGGACACACTACAATATACTCTAGTGTTGGGTGTGTGACCATACAGCAGCATCTGTCATGGCACACACAGGAGTAGCTGACTATCGCTAATATCTTAGTTGTATCCACACATTTAGTATGTTTGCACACTGTGGAATATGACATGTGTGATCAAGCAGTGGATACGATCAGCCATTCTGTTCTTGCTGTATCTCTACATAGTGTACTTTCACGTATGTGATCATGTCATGTGTTCTCATTCTATTGTCTTTCAAGACACATGTACCCAAGATGATGTGCACCTTTCACAGATGCAGAGAATGAGATTATAGCTGAAGGTCTCTGGCAACACAATGAACTCCTACTGTCTAGGGAAAGACAAAACAGGGAACAGCAGGTGGCATTGTGGGCTGACCTTGTCTGTGACGTGAATGCTACAGGTCATCAGAGCAGGACATATGAGCAGGTTCAACACTGTGCAATGGACATGATCAATGTTGCATGCAGAAGAGCAACAGATGTAGCCAGGGATTGTGGCATCACTGGTGGAGGGCCTGTAGCAGAACAACCACTCTCAGCCACTGAGGAATTCCTGGTGAACCTAGGCACACACGACAGCTCCCATGCATCCATCACACTGTATATCGTGGATGTGGATGCCACAGTTTCCATGGCAGAGGAGTGTGCAGGTAAGCTTAGCTTGATCACCATTGAAATACTGTAGTATTCAGTGTGTCTGTGTGTGCATACTCTTAAGTGGGTGTCAGGTCTGTGTTCTTTGGGTGGTGTAACTGCAGTTTGACTCTTGTGCTCAGAAGTTGACCGATACAGTAATTAACATAGTAGTTACTGTAAATGTGAGATATATGGACATATTATCTTGTTCTGGTGCAACATGCAGTGGTACTGACATTACCGTTCCCTCTACTTTGCACAGATTCATCAGGTATTGGACAAGGATGTGGTCCTGCTCCTGCTAAGCATGACACTGTTTTGTTATAGATGTAGGATTACAGCAATGTAATCCCAAAAGTGCCATCTCAGGCCTGCTGACTGGAGTGCTACACTGTCAGCTTGATTGCCAATTGCACAGATATTTTATGACTGTACACATGTTACAATCTTATGTATGTCTTGTAAGAGGCACCACACTGATATATGTGACAGTATTGTCAGGACATTGCAGATTGCCATATGTGTCAACTGTGCAGAGTCTTCACAAATATCAACAGTGTACCTCATTTTTGCTGATGATATTGTGATTTAAAGAGCTTTTATCTACAAGTAACTATAGCTGTTTGTGGGAATAGTAATGTCCTCTTCTCCTACTATAAGAGGTTGGGGTTTTAACAGGTTTGTAATAGTGCCAACAGTGTATAGAGCTGTACATTTATTGCAACATAGTACTGCAGAGCATAATAGTGTAGGTATTAATATACTGCTTGTTCCTCTCTTATCACAGGTGACTGGTGGTGGTTGGTCTCTGTCCCCAGTACAACCTAATGTCAGTGTATCTTTTGACTCTGATGATGATGGTGGCCACAGTGAGGCACAGATGGGGGTTTCAGGGGCTGAATATATCCCAGAGGTTGACATCACTCCTCTGCCCTCATTATCACCACACACAGTCAGTATGCCAACACATACCCAGTCCCCAGAGACCACAGATTTTGGACAGTCAAAGGATGGGAACATTGAACTGGAAAGTGTGTCAACTATGGTTCCAGTGAGGGTAGACACTGGCCATAGCCAGAGAACTGGCGAGGTTCCACCCAGGCTAATTGATAAGGGTGCTCATAGGAGGCCTGCTGTCCTTCTACCGCCTGTTGCAGATTTCATATCACAGTTCACTCAGTGTATGTTTTGGGCCATCATGGAGGCACAGGCATGTTCTGAAAGGAACTCCAGATGCATTCCCAGGGTTATGGATGCAGCACAGTCTGACATCTGTGACTGCCTACACCACATTGGTGACATCCTGGATCGGTTAACTGATGCAGTGAACAGAAGATGGGCTGAGACAGTTTCTGTGCTGGAATTTGTGGTTGGAGTTGAGCGTCGGCCTTGTGGATGTAAGTCAGCAACCCTATCTGCTGAGAGTCCACTTGGCCAAGCACAATCATGCTCCCATAGTGGCAGTACATCCAGAAGTACAGGGGTGAATGTGCTGTCCACACCAAGACATGGCAGACCATGGGCTTGTGATCCTGGTTGTTTCCATTGAGAACAAAGTCCCAGCAGACAGAAGTTGCTATCAGGTACTAGCACCACCTCTGACCTTGGGTACGGAGGTGCCAGTGCAACTTCTGGCAGACCCAGTTCCCATCTTCTGGGCCATAGACAGTGAACTGTCAGCTCTACCATGCATGGTTCAAAGCTGTCCAGCATAGACACATGTAGGGCTAGCACTGGGCTTGACTGTGTACATGTATGCACTCACACACTACTGTCAAATGCAGGTCACCTACAGACACACACAGTACAATTCCATAGTCCATCTAGCCTGTTTCCCTTCATGACTCATACACATGCTGTCAACCTTTTGGGTCAGCCTAGACCTCCTGCACTCCCACACAAAACCCTGTGCAAGTGATGATACCTGTGCCATATCCCTGTCATCCTCCTCATTGATACAAGGTAATGAAGCTATGTGTCTGATGCACATGGTGACTGTATAAATTAACATGTAGTTGTGTAATGCATTGTTTTGTAATGCCACTTGTAGTGGTTACTAACAGATACTGTATGCTGACATTTGTAATGAGTAAGCCACATAATTTTGTATACTTTATGTTGTATAATGTTGTAATGGTAGTATATTTACACAATGAAAAGTGTTTTGGACCTGTTTATCTTTCTGTTTCTGGACTCTGTTGGGGACACCTAAAGATACACAGCAGCAATAAAGCCATAGACGTCAAAGCACAGGATAGATTGTCAGTACATAAGAAATATGTCTTCAGCAAGGTACAGCACTACAGGTGCATGGCTCCATAGGTTCCTATGTGTGTAACAGGCTGACAAGGACAATGGCATCATTCAGCCTACTCATGCATCCCTAATCAGTGAAAAGGCATGATACCCTTAATAAGTGTAACCAGGGGCATGGGAGCTAACACATCTACAAGCTGTGATGCTGGAGATGACCCATCTATCCATTTCCTGTGTCCAGTGCAGACATTTGTCTGACAACAGCTATGATTGTCTTGCTCTGCATCCCATGGTGTAACCTGAACATGATGTGTGTCACAGCAGATGTGAGCTTCACATGCAAGGGCTGGCCTGTTTTATATAGGGTGCACTGTCTGTGTTACATACCTGTCTCTCCAGCATGTACTATGTATGCCAGAGTGATGGGTAATACATGTGTTAGTCCCTTATGGATGCACAGGAGGTACACAGTGGTATCTGATACCTCCCTTTGTGGCAGCCATACTCATACTCTACAAAGCATTTATAAGACAGACTACACATGTACAGTCTTGACATGGGCACTATAGGACATGTTATCTGCAATGTATACTGCTGTACCATGGAACCTGTGTGGCTGCTACAGTTGTAAGATATGCCTGCATAGTGACATAGCAAGGGTGCAATTGTACACAATGATAGGAGTGATGAGTGCCACATTCATTATGGCAATGACAGTCTGTGAGTTACATTACAGACCTGTTTGTTTAGCTTGTACCACATTAAATGCATCCCCATTTCTCACCGACCACTAAAAGTCAAATGCTATATTTCTCTCTGTGTCCATACATCCATGAGTAATGGCTGAACTGTGTGTGGTGTGCGGACACTACTATATTTCCCAGGGGTGGATGACTTTACAAAGGATAGTATTGTGTGGTTGTTGGCATTTAGTATTTGTCAGTGACTCAGATAGCAACTGAATGTGTGCCACAGGCCATCCTGGGTAACTTTTGCTTCTGTGTGGGAATCAGTGACAGGTCCTGATATGCAAGCACCTGCTAATGTAGCCAGTCAGAGGGCACTAACAGTGGCTGTGACTGCAGAGAGGGAATGGGTAGAAGGGGTATCCCATCAATGATGTCTAGGGAAAATCCACTGGTGACTGGCATCATTGCAGCATAGGTCTCCCAATGCTATCTTCCCAGATTATGACTGTCATGCACTTGCCTACCCAGCAGCTGACATAACACTCTGTTGGTAACCTACACAGTTTCCAGCAAGGTCTGCTGGTCTAATATTGTCAAACACCTTTTCAGGCCATGGCAGGTACAGTGAGTAATATTCCTGTTATCCATTGCATACTGTAACACTCAGTGGGGTCTACCAGTTAGGGTCAGTAGGCATGATGTAGCCTTGAGCACAACAAACAGTGTGTTTTCCAGTGTCAGTAGGGTCATGACAGTGTTACTGCTTGTATCCATGCTAACTCCTTTCATGGCATTTTATGTCACATGACTCAGAGATCTCAGGACACTGCTTGGCACTACAGGCTAGTTGTCCTTTGTGCAACTAAGTATTGCAGTTGCTTTCAGCATGTTCCAAGAAGAGAGTCATCCAAGGTGTGTGGACAGAGCACAGAGAAACATGTCAGGGAAGTGTAATATGTATACCCTTTGAAGGTAAGGTAGGAGTTTTACACAGGTATCTTGCAGTTGGACACTACACAAGCAGTGTACACTGGAAGGGGATAATTACCTTTGAAGATTGTGGAAAGCAGAGGAGTCCACAGAATTGCCGATGCTTGGCAACTACTAATGCTGGTCCCACCAACACCACTTTTACATGGGATACCATGCTCAGATACATTTTCTGTCATCACATGCAAAATGGCACTACAAAGTCCATGATGCCAAGCATGACACAGCCTGTTTTTCATCCACATAGCTGTTCCACATCATGAAAGGCTATGTACGCTTCACATACCCCTTTTCCAAGTTGATGGCTTGATTAGCAACCTGTGCAATAATTTGGCTTTTGCATGTGTTATGCCATCTGTTCCAGGGTTGGTAATATGTCACTAGGGAACTGACAAGAGGGGGATTAGTAGTACTGTTGTAGCACCACAACATAATGTACAATGCCCATTGACATAAATGTCCAATTTTGCTGTAACAGTCAGCACACTGACGGTGAACCATTGTAGGTAACACTTTCACAGCACTTCATGCATCCAGCCCTTTAACAGATTACTGATGCATATCTGCATGACATGTCTGTGAGACCTACTACAGCAGACTAGCCGGCTGTGGCCAATTTGTATCCACCTGCCACATGTTCTAGGCATGCCAGTTGTACAGTAATGTACCCAACACACATCTGTGTTCCCACATCATGTCACACAGCCAGTGTGTCTCACTGCTTGACAGGCATTGTATACTTGCAAGGTCAAAGTAATGTCAGCAAAGTTGAACAAGTCCTCTATGCATGCATGGGCACCCATATCTTCAATGCAAGGTGTGCTGACAAACATTGTATATCAGGCTGTCAACCCCAAGGGTGTGGCAGAATGATCCTACCTTTGCAGGACCTACTGCTGAGATGTTGGGAGTGTCCCCACCCCTCTACTCGTATGACACACAAGCACAATGTATGACAGACATGACTGCATTTCAAACCTTGCTGCCATGTTGTCTCCAACAACAGTCATTACATATGACAATGAGCATTATGCCAACATGCACAGCTCACATCCTGCACCACCTACACTCACAATACACACACCTGCATGTGTGCCGCTCCTTACCAGGCACATTGAGAACAGACACCTCAGACATCCTGCCTCTGGAGTACACAGTACACATAATACTGCATGCAGCACTCTCTCACTGGTCAACCACCTGGAGCAAAACACAAAATTCATACCTGTTAGTCACAAAATATAAATACCTCACAATGGTTAGCTACACAAAACCAAGCAGTCAACAGGTAAAAACAAGCAAAGTGCAGTTCCATGACTTATAAAAGACGAAATTCCAAATCCAATGTAGTCAAAAAGTTTAATAAAAAAAGATGAGCGCTTTCACAATTCAAACAATTGCTTCTTCAGATCATAAAAAAGACCAAAAAACCATAGGGTTAAGTACTCCATCAGTTAATAATAATTAGCCACGTGATATGTAAACTAGTAGTAAATGTGCTCAGGAAGAGAGCTATTTAAAAAAACAACCACGGTAAAAAACATCCTTCATAAAAAATATAAACAAGATATATAGAAACTGTTAAAAATGTTGCTATTCTCTAAATGACTTGAAAATTTAGATATATTTGTATATATTATATTAACTAATGTGATATAAGTATTATATAAAACTACTTTCTCAAACCCCTGTTCTTTAATTCTGGTTTCAGGGGGACTACATCATTTAGACTGGAGTCTTTATGTTCTCTGAGTCTAACAAACCATCTAGTTTCATTGCATTCAGTATTATTAATAATATCACCTAGTTTCATACCAGTCCTGGTAACCTCCAATACCTGAAAGGCAAATTTATGCTGGTCCCCTTCATGTGCTACATGTTTAGCAAGTGCACTGTACTCTAATCTTTTACTAATACAATATAAATGGTCTCTTATCCATTCACAGAGACATCTGTTGGTCTTGCCAACATAAAATGTTCTACATGTCATACACTTAGCTAAATATATTAGATTTTTGGTGTTACAATCTGCTTTAACATTAAATATGAACTTATGCCTAGAGTCAAGATGTATAAAGCTCGGATCTTCATTTATACTAGTACAAAAATTACAAGCGCCACATCTCTTATTACCTGTCAGTATATGATTCATATCTTGCCCTTCATGTTTAGGGTAAAATAACTGTCTTCTTGAAATAAAAATAAAAAAGTCCCAACACAAACGTGGTTTCACAGATTTAATAGCACAAAACACAAAGATCCCAATGACTGAGCACTTTCACCATGAGAATGGCTTCATCAGAGTAATGTTGGTTAGTACAAACAACATTTAAATACCCCATTCCCTACCTGCTGACCAATCCACACTGAATGACATCATCGCAAAAATTAAAAAAAAAAAAAACAGTTAATTATACATGAAACATAAAGACAATTGAAACAAAATACAAGATAAAAATGCACTTGTACAATATGCTTAAAGATATAAAATGTTGTGATGCTGATATACGTTGTTAAATATATAAAAAAATAAATTTTATTTAATCAAATTTGCTTTAGCCTTAAGTATAGGAAGAACATTAATACTGTCAATGAGGCCAGGTGGATGCATAGCATTTAGCCTAAGTTGCCATATGGTCTCCAAATTTTCCACCCTTAGTTTCAAGTCACCTCCTCTTTCATTGCTTTTCACCTTGTCAATGACAAAGAAAATACACTTTTTAAAATTAGTACAACATGTATTATGCCTGTAGAGTGCATTGTGAGCATCTTTATTTCTGAAGGCCCTAACATGTTCAGTAATCCTTTCTTTAAGTCTTCGTACAGTTTTGCCCACATAAAAACTGGTGCAGCTAATACAGGTGGCAACATATACTAACATGTTAGTGTTATAACCTTCCTGGGCAGCTCAAAGAATGGGTGTATCCAGGTATGGACACATATGGGCCATCATTGATGTACTTATGTATCCTACAGGTCCCACATTTGTACATCCTAGATATAAAAGACTTGCAACTAGAATTCTCCATAATATCCTTAACATTTCTCCCTTGACTGTAAACTATCCTAGGTCTCGGGCCAAGAATTTCATTACTTGCATCCTTAAGACCAAAGTGCCATGCATAGTTAATGGCTGAAACAATATCTTGGGAGAGGTGATTGTATCTAAGGACCATTGTAAATTAACCATCAGACTGTTGTTGGGGTGGTTATACTGGTAACTCAGCACAAAGTATAGGTTGGTAAAGGGTATCTCTCTTCTTTAAAATCTCATGTTTGACCATCAAAATTAATTTTAAGAGGTATCCTCTATCTAAAAACATCCCTACAAGTTGAAACAACTCACATTTAAAAGTATCAGAGTTGCTCACCAATCTCGACAGTCTGACCATCTGCCCCTTGATGATTCACTTCTTCTGGTGATAAAGGTGATAACTACTAAAATGGAGCATGGAATTCAACAAAGTTTCCTTCCTATGGATACCACTTTCAAGAATCCCCCCATCAAAATTCAAATGGATGTCTAAATAATTTATCTCACACGCATGCCAAAAGTTGGTGAACCTGAGAAAAGTAGTGGTGTTATTTAAAAATTCAAGGAACTCATTGGCCTCCTGTTTAGTCCCTTTCCATAGAATCAGAATATCATCCAAGAATCTGTTATATAACAGGATCTTGGACATAAATCGAGATGTGAAGATATAATTTACTTCCCAGTATAGAAGTACCAAATTGGCAAACACAGGAGCACACTTGGCTCCCATGGCCACTCCTGCAATTTGTTGGTAAATTTCCCCTTCGAAGAGCAAAAAATTATTCTTAAGGACCAATTCCATTAGATCAACCAGCAAGTTAATCCTTTTCTTATTGCAAGTTTTGCTGTTAACTAAGCTTTCTCTAAAGAAATCAAGGCTCTCCTCATGGGGTATGGTGGTAAACAAATTTATCACGTCTATGGTAAGAAACGAGAAGGGCTCAGATAAATCAACACCCCTAAGTCTTTTTAAACAATGCCATGAGTCCCTTAAAATATGTTCAAATTCCTCCAAAACTATTTTGGTAAAAGAATCCACAAAAGCTGCCAATGGCTCAGTTTTAGACCCCTTATCAGCCACAATGGGTCTAAAAGGGGGGTTAGAAGTAGACTTGTATGTCTTCGGTATGCCAAAAATTACCGGAATAACAGGATGTGGAACTGACAGATACTTGTGATCTTCATCATCTAACATACCCTGCAATAGTGCAGCTAACAAAAATAAATACATTTTCGAATAGGCCCTGTTAACCTCATTGATGCTGGCCCGCATATAGGTAGACTGGTCGTTTAAAATTTCAGACATCCTGAAGGCATAGTCATACTGTGACATAATGACCATGTCCCTACCTTTGTCAGGTTTCATCAAACGTAACTCATGATTATTGGCTAAACTAATTAGTATCTTTCTCTCATCAATGGACAAGTTATCTTGATCTATTTTGTTTTTATTAGAATTCAAAATCCTTCTCATTTTGGCTTCACAGAGCTTCTCAAAAATGAATAGGTCTACATTTGGATGTGCTATGAATAAGCAACTTTTGTGCAATGAAACTTTGTCCTTGCTTAAAGAATTACCATTAAAAAATAATTTTAAATTAAGCTGACTAGTGTACAATTTCAAATTGATCAACACATCAGCAATATCCAAGGAAAACTCAGGAACAAAAGTTAAGCTGTGATGAACATTGTTAATAGTCATTGCAGTATAATTGTAGATAGTAAAGTCATCTTTCTTAAATATATCACAATGTGAGGGTTCAACAGGTACATCACAATAAACAAAGGACTCACAGTCACTCAGTACTTCATCCGAGTATAAACTCCCACTGTCACATGATACATTTAATTGGGCCCTTGACCCCTGTTGTTCTTGTAGTGGTAACTCTTGATGTATAAGCTCCCATTGTTGTGTAACCTGCTCTTGTATTGACCCCCCTTCCCTCTGTTCCTCATCCTCTTGCACCTTCTCGGCCCATCGTTCTCCTCCAAAAAATGCTCATTGTTTAATTCAGACACCTCAATATTATCAATAGACCCAGTCTGAATCAGACCCACAGAGAAACCCACACCCCTCTTAGGGTCCTTTGCACCATTAGGCTATACACAGTCATTTTGATAGTCATTCATGTCCCTAATCAATTTTTTTCTGTTTAGTGTTCATACTGTTTTTCACAAAGTTATCAGCATCCTTTAAAATCTGATTGTATTTATTAAGATATTCGCTAAACAACAAATCTTTGACAATGTTCTGATGTATAGCATTCAGTTCATCCTCCAGGACTGCCAACCTGGAAGTATTGTGCTTTATGATAATTTTTAACATGTCCAAACCTGTATTGTTGAAAAGTTCAACAAGTCACGGTAAGCAGGGGAACTAACCTCAATTCCCATGGGCAGCTTTCATATCCGAAGACCTTTATGAACCTGCTTTAATGATATGGATTTGTTCAGAAAGGCATTATCCAGCTGAAGATTTTTAAACGTTTTTACTGTTTTCTCAAAAGAATCCAACTGTTTGCTCAAAGTGGGCCACTCATTTCTCTTCTCATTCAAGTCCGAGAAACTTGCTGTGGACAACCTAAGGCATTTGCCAAAGTACCTCCCTTGAGCTGACTGCTGTTGATTGAATTGGCCAGAAACCCTCCTTCCTTCCTTCCTCAGGGGACGTATGCAGAGTGTACAGCTCAGCTTGAGTGCGTGTGAGAGTAACATTATTTGAACTTGCAGCAGCAGCAGTTTTGCCCTTGAAATGCGTGCTGTTAGTTTCTGCACAGAGGATGTTAATTCTGCTATTAAAGCTTCCATCTGTGAAAAGGACGTAGCACTAAAAATTTCTCTATTAAATGGCACCACGTCAGTCAGGAAAACAAACTGTCACAAAAACACCAAGTCTTCCAATGAAGCAAAAAACAATGAAATAAAAATAAAAAAGTCCCAACACAAATGTGGTTTCACCGATTTAATAGCACAAAGCACAAAGATCCCAATGACTGAGCACTTTCATCATAAGAATGGCTTAATCAGAGTAACGTTGATTAGTACTAACAACATTTAATTACCCCATCCCCTACCTGCTGACCAATCCACATTGAATGACATCATCACAAAAATTAAAAAAAAAAAACAGTTGATTATACATGAAATATAAAAACATAATTGAACCAAAATACAAGATAAAAATGCACTTGTACAATATGCTTAAAGATATAAAATGTTGTGATGCTGATATATGTTGTTAAATATATAAAAAAATTAATTTTATTTTGCTTTAGCCTTAAGTGTAGGAAGAATAGCAATATTGTCATTGAGGCCAGGTGGATGCATAGCATTTAGCCTAAGTTGCCACATGGTATCCAAATTTTCCACCTTTAGTTTCAAGTCACCTCCTCTTTCACTACTTTTCACCTTGTCAATGACAAAGAAAATAAACGTTTTAAAA
This sequence comes from Protopterus annectens, assembly GCF_019279795.1. Lineage (NCBI taxonomy): Eukaryota > Metazoa > Chordata > Ceratodontiformes > Protopteridae > Protopterus > Protopterus annectens. The sequence continues at coordinate 230,136,286 of NC_056751.1, read as the reverse complement.
TTAGTACAACATGTACTATGCCTATAGAGTGCATTGTGAGCATCTTTATTTCTGAAGGCCCTAACATGTTCAGTAATCCTTTCTTTAAGTCTTCGTACAGTTTTGCCCACATAAAAACTGGTGCAGCTGATACAGGTGGCAACATATACTAACATGTTACTGTTACAGCTGCACCTTCCCGGGCAGCTCAAAGAATGGATGTAACCAGGTATGGACACATATGGGCCATCATTGATGTACTTACATATCCTACAGGTCCCACATTTATACATTCTAGATATAAAAGATTTGCAACTAGAATTCTCCATAATGTCCTTAACATTTCTTCCTCGACTGTAAACTATCCTAGGTCTCGGGGCAAGATGTTTCTTACTTGTATCCTTAAGACCAAAGTGCCATGCATAGTTAATGGCTGAAACAATATCTTGGGTGAGGTGATTGTATCTAAGGACCATTGTAGATGAACCATCAGACAGTTGTTGGGGTGGTTTTACTGGTATCCCATCACGAAGTATAGGTTGGTAAAGGGTAACTCTCTTCTTTAAAACCTCATGTTTGACCATCAAAATTAATTTTAAGGGGTATCACCTATCTAAAAACATCCCTACAAGTTGAAACACCTCACATTACTCACCAACATTGTACTAACCAACATTACTCTGATGAAGCCATTCTCATGGTGAAAGCGCTCAGTCATTGAGATCTTTGTGCTTCGTGCTATTAAATCGGTGAAACCATGTTTGTGTTGGGACTTTTTTATTTTTACTTCATTGTTTTTTTCTTCATTGGAAGACTTGATGTTTTTGTGACAGTTTGTTTTCCTGAATGATGTGGTGGCCGTTTAATAGAGCAATTTTTAGTGCTACATCCATTTGACAGATGGAAGCTTTAATAGGAGAATTAACATCCTCTGTGCAGAAACTAACAGCACTTATTTCAAGGAGAGAAACTGCTGCTGCTATGAGTTCAAACGGTGTTACTCTCACAAGCACTCATGCTGAGCTGTACACTCTGCATACACCCCCTGAGGAAGGAAGGAGGATTTCTGGCCAATCCAATCAACAGCAGTTGGCTCAAGGGCAGGACTTCGGCGAATGGCTTAGGTTGTCCACAGCAAGTTTCTCGGACTTGAATGAGGATAGAAATGAGCGGCCCACTTTGAGCAAACAGCTGGATTATTTTGTGAAAACAGTAAAAAAGTTTAAAAGACTTCAGCTGGATAATGCCTTTCTGAACAAATCCATATCATTAAAGTAGGTTCCTAAAGGTCTTCGGATATGGAAGCTGCCCATGGGAATTGAAGTTAGTTCCCCTGCTTACAGTGAACTTGTTGAACTTTGCAACAATACAGGTTTGGACATGTTATAAATTATCATAAAGCACAATACTTCCAGGTTGACCATCCTGGAGGCTGAACTGAATCTTATACATCAGAACATTGTCAAAGATTTGTTGTTTAGCGAATATCTTAATAAATACAATTAGATTTTTGAGGATGCTGATAACTTTGTGAAAAACAGTATGAACACTAAACAGAAAAAATTGATTAGGGACATGAATGACTATCAAAATGACTGTGCATACCCTATTGGTACAAAGGACCCTAAGAGGGTGTGGGTTTTTCCTGTGGGTCCGATTCAGACTGGGTCTATTGACAATATGAGGTGTCTGAATTAATCAACGAGCATTTTCTGGAGGAGAATGATGGGCCGAGAAGGTCCAAGAGGTTGAGAACAGAGGGAAGGGGTGTAAATACAACAACAGCAGGTTACAAAACAATGGGAACTATTACAACAAGAGTTACCACTGCAAGAACAACAGGGGCTGAGGGCCCAATTAAGTGTATCATGTGACAGTGGGAGTTTATACTTGGATGAAGTACTGGGAAACTGTGAGTCTTTTGTTGATTGTGATGTACCTGTTGAACCCTCACATTGTGATATATTTAAGAAAGATGACTTTACTATCTACAATTATACTGCAATGACTATTAACAATGTTCATCACAGCTTAACTTTTGTTCCTGAGTTTTCCTTGGATATTGCTGATGTGTTGATCAATTTGAAATTGTACACTAGACAGCTTAATTTAAAATTATTTTTTAATGGTAATTCTTTAAGCAAGGACAAAGTTTCATTGCACAGAAGTAGCTTATTCATAGCACCTCCAATGTCCTATTAGTTTTTCAGAAGCTCTGTAAAGCTGAAATGAGAAGGATTTTGAATTCTAATAAAAACAAAATAGTTCAAGATAACTTGGCTACTGATTAGAGATAGGTACTATTTAGTTTATCCTATAATCATGAGTTATGTTTGATGAAACCTGACAAAGGTAGGGGCATGGTCATTATGTCACAGTATGACTGCCTTCAGGATGTCTGAAATTTTAAACGACCAGTCTACTTATATGTGGGCCAGTTTCAATGAGGTTAATAGGGCCTATTCAAAAATGTATTTGTTTTTGTTAGATGCAATATTTCAGAGTATGTTAGATGAGGAAGAACACAAGTATCTGTCGGTTCCACATCCTGTTATTCCGGTAATTTTCGGCATACCGAAGACACACATGTCTACTTCTAACCCCACTTTTATTCCTATTGTGGCTGATAAGGGGTCTAAAACTGAGCCATTGGCAGCTATTTTGTGGATTCTTTTACCAAAATAGTTTTGGGGGAATCTGAACATATTTTAAGGGACGCATGGCATTGCTTAGAAAGACTTAGAGGTGTTGATTTATCTGAGCCCTTCACGTTTCTTACCATAGACATGATAATTTTATTTACAACATTACCCCACGAGGAGGGTCTTGATTTCTTTAGAGAAAGCTTAGTTAACAGCAAAACTTGCAGTAAGAGCAGGATTAACTTGCTGGTTGAGCTAATGGAATTGGTCCTTAAGAATAATATTTTGCTTTTCGAAGGAGAAATTTGCCAACAAATTGCAGGAGTGGCCATGGGAGCCAAGTGTGCTCCCGTGTCTGCTAACTTGGTACTTCTATATTGGGAAGTAAATTATACCTTCATATCTTGATTTATGTCCATGATCCTGTTATATAACAGATTCTTGGATGATATTCTGGTTCTATGGAAAGGGACTGAACAGGAGGCCAATGAGCTCCTTGAATTTTTAAATAACACCACTACTTTTTTCAGGTTCACCAACTTTTGGCATGCATGTGAGATAAATTATTTAGACATCCATTTAATTTTTGATGGGGGATTCTTAAAAGTGGTATCCATAGAAATGAAACTTTTTCAGATTCCATGCACCATTTTAGTAGTTGTCACCCCTATCACCAGAAGAAGGGAATCAGCAAGGGGAAGATGGTCAGACTGTCGAGATTGGTGAGCAAATCTGATCCTTTTAAATGTGAGTTGTTTCAACTTGTAGGGATGTTTTTAGATAGGGGATACCCCTTAAAATTAATTTTGATGGTCAAACATGTGGTTTTGAAGAAGAGAAATACCCTTTACTAACCTATACTATGTGTTGGGTTACCAGTAAAACCACCCCAACAACAGTCTAATGGTTCATCTGCAATGGTCCCTAGATACAATCACCTCTCCCAAGATATTGTTTCAGCCATTAACTATGCATGGCACTTTGGTCTTAATGATGCAAGTAAGGAAATTCTTGGCCTGAAACCTTGGATAGTTTACAGTCGAAGAAGAAATGTTAAGGACATTATGGAGAATTCTAGTTGCAAGTCTTTTATATCTAGATTGTATAAATGTGGGACCTGTAGGGTATGTAAGTACATCAATGATGGCCCATATGTGTCCATACCTGGTTACAGCCCATCTTTGAACTGCCCGGGAAGGTGCAGCTGTAACACTAACATGTTAGCATAAGTTGCCACCTGTATCAATTGCACCAGTTTTTATGTGGGCAAAACTGTACGAAGGTTTAAGGAAAGGATTACTGAACATACTAGGGCCTTCAGAAATAAAGATGCTTACAATGCACTCTGTAGGCATAGTACATGTTGTACTAATTTTAAAAAGTTTATTTTCCTAGTCATTGACAAGGTGAAAAGTAGTTAAAAGAAGAGGTGACTTGAAACTAAAGGTGGAAAATTTGGCGACCATGTGGCAACTTAGGCAAAATGCTATGCATCCACCTGGCCACAATGCCAGTATTGCTATTCTTCCTACACTTAAGGCTAAAGCAAATGTGATTAAATAAAACTTCTTTTTTATATATACTTAACATATATCAGTATCACAACATTTTATATCTTTAAGCATATTGTACACGTGTATATTTATCTTGTATTTTGGTTCAATTATGTTTTTATATTTCATATATAGGCAACAGTTTTTTTAATTTTTGCAATGATGTCATTCAATGTGGATTGGTCAGCAGGTAGGGGATTGGGTATTTAAATGTTGTTTGTACTAACCAACATTACTCTGATGAAGCCATTCTCATGGTGAAAGTGCTCAGTCATTGGGATCTTTGTGTTTTGTGGTATTAAATCAGTGAAACCACTTTTGTGTTGGGATTTTTTTATTTTTATTTAATTGTTTTTTGCTTCTTTGGAAAACTTGGTGTTTTTGTGATAACTGTCTTCTTAACGATTTTCTATTCCTATAAACAAAAGAGTGCTTAGTTCCAAGAATTCCAGCTGTATTTTCATCAGTTTGCAAAACATGCCAATGTTTACTAACTATATTCTTAAAAACATTGACTTTACTACTGTATGTTACATTAAAACAAACTTTTCTATATCTAGATCTATGGTTTGAAACATTTCTTCTCTAGAGTGAGGAAAAATAAGGTTTACCAAGATTCTTCCTCTCCTTCCTAATTACTTCACCATTTTATGAACCTCAGTACTATCATAACCCAATGTTCAAAATCTTTGGTGAGTTTTACCAAGCCCTCTTCAATATCTATATCATTAGCTGTTAATCCTGAGACACTTAACATTTGTCCCTTCATAACATTGGGGAATATATGTCCCGGATGCATATTGTCTCTATGCAGGTGAGAAGGTACATAACATTCTTTCCTATAAACATTTGTGGAAATACTGCCATCTTCTTTATTCCGCTGTATTTGTACATCCAAATAATGTGAAAACTCAGAAGAGTATTCAAAAGAAAACTTCAGGAAACTGACTCTTGTGTTCACATAATCAATGAACTTTAAAAGTTCTGCCGCAGTTCCTGTTCATAAAAGGAAAAGATTGTCTACAAAATGATGAAAGAATGTTATATTCTTTCCTATTAGGCATTTAATATATTGAGATTCCCATTCTACCATTACAAGTTTGGCATAGCTATTGGCACAAGGAGTGCCCATAGCTGTGCCAGCCAATTGCAAATAATAATGGTGCTCAAAAATAAACACATTGTGTTCTAGAGTCATTTCCAGTAAAAAACATATAAGGTCAAGGTGTTGTACACTGTATTCATTATTTCTTAAAACAAATGCTTTCTTCATTTCTATCCCCTCTGAATTGGGAATCATGGTGAATACAGATACAACATCCATGGTAACAAAAAAATCAAAATCACAAAACTCTGTAGAATTCAAATACATATAAAGATGTTCAAGAAATTGTTTACTGTCTTTTAATACTAAGTCATATTTGTCCAATATAGGTCTTAATTGTTTTTCAATATAGATGGAAAAAGATTCTGTTAACCAGCCAGCGCCTGAAACAATAGGTCTATATTTAGGGGGTTGTGGGTCCTTGTGTACTTTCGGTAACCCATGTCAATATGGAACTAGTTGTTGTTCAATAACAAAATATTGAAACATTTCCTTGGAAATTATACCCATCTGCAGTGTTTCCATAAGTGCTCTCTGCACTCTAGATTTCATTGCTTCTATTGCAACCACATAAATTTTCTTATAGGTGTTAGAATCACTCAACATATCCCTGATAGTATCAAAATAGTAGGCCCTATTCATAATAACTATTGATCCCTCTTTATCAGCTAGGTGAATAACTATAGAATTATCATTATGTAAATTACTGAGAGACAATTTTTCATCAATAGATAGATTCACAAACTTATTACATTTTCTGTTACCAAAAAAATAGTTATAAACATCTTCTTCACACAGTTTGAGAAATATTTTAAAAGCAGGATTGGTTGCAGGTATAAAAGCACTAGGCTTTTTAAAAAGACAAGTAGCATCACTAAATTCTTCATCTTTAAAAATGACTTTCAAAGACAAATTACATATAAACAGTCTAAAGTCTAATAAAGTTTCAGGTAAATCAGCCATTTGGGCAGGAATGTATGACAAACTTCTGTTCAGTACACCAAAAAATGAAGAACGAGGTCGGACCCAAAATGGAATTTATTGCAAACAGCAGCACAAACACAATTCGATAGAATAGCAGCACAAACACAGTTGATTTACCTAGGTTTCATCCTGAATGGACTTCTTCAGAATAAAAATCAACCATGAAAATTCAGTTAAATATCAAACATTAACCCTTCCCAAATCATTAAACCATTAATTGTCCTATCTAGTAAAAAATTGATTAAAATGACCAGACATACAATGAATAAAAATAAAAGTAAAAACAGTGAATACTAAATATAATGATCCACATACAACTTAAAACAAAAACAAAATTTAATGAACTACACACTATGTGCACTCAAGTACGTCAATATGTTAGCCCAACATGTGTTTGAGCTTAAGAACTGGCTTAATCGTGCAACAATCATTCAACCCAGGGTGACAATGCACATCCAATCTAAGTTGCCATCTAAGCTCACATAAGTCTAAATGCACCTCTAAGGTTCTACCCTGTAAATCATACTTGATTTGTTGAAATACACAACATTTGAAAAAAATGTTCCGAACAACTGGAGATATGCCTGGCTAAAGCATTAGTTAATTTTAAATGTTTAATGTCCAATAGATGCTCTCTTACCCTTTCTCTAAAAAAACGACAGGTTTTCCCCACATAGAAAGCAGGGCATACTTGACACTTGGCCAAATAAACCACATTTTTCGTGTAACAATCAAAATGGCCTGTAATATAAATATGATGTTGATTAAATGTCAAAGTACTGCCCGTTACCAATATATGTTCACAAATGGTGCATCTCCCACATTTAAAATTACTGGATGCCCTACTATTACATTGACTCAGGGAAAGAGAACATCTTTCAAAAATCTCTTTTAAGGAGATATCCTTCCTATAGATAAACTTAGGTAAAAAAGCCATTTTAGCTGCTATACTCTTATCCATTTGCAAAATACCCCATCTTCTATTAACCATGCCTGTTATGTATTCGGAGTCGAAATTATAAGTTAAAACATAGTACAATGGATGTACATCTGATCTTCCTAAACTACCTGCCATATCAGGTGTAATGTTTGGAATATCCATGTTACCACCTTTAAGGATGGGAGTATAGAAGCCCATATCTCTTTTATATTTAATCTCTTTAAACAATTCTAGGCATAATTCCTTTGGATATCCTCTATTTAGAAATAAGGTAGTCATAAAATTCAATTCTTCAGTAATATCCTCCTCCTCACTGACCATCCTGGAAGCTCTCACCATTTGACCCTTTACAATGGCTCTTTTTTGGTGCCTTGGATGCCAGCTACTGTATTGGAGGTATGAATTTGAGAAAGTGGATTTTCTGTATATATTAGATTTGATCATCTCCAATGTCTTGTCAAATGTTAGTCTAACATCCAAATATGTAATGGTATCCACATCAAGGTCATGAGTAAACTTTAAAAACCATGCTGTGTTGTTGATGTATTCTAAGAAGGCATCTAAATTGACATGCTCCCCTTCCCATATAATACAAATATCATCAAGGTAACGCGTGTATAATTTAATAAACTGCTTGAATTCACTGGTAAAAACATAATTTTGCTCCCAATATGCCATGATGTAACTGGCATAAATTGGGGCACAGGCAGCACCCATAGCTACACCAGTGTGTTGCTTAAAAAGGTGCCCTTCAAAAAATATAAAATTATTTTGCAAAACTGCCTCCATAAGTTTGACAAAAACATTAATCTTATCTTGTTCAAAAATACCTGTCACCACCAGTTGTTCCTCTAACCATGTGAGACCAATATCATGGGGAATGACTGAAAATAAGTTACACACGTCTATGGTAAGAAAACATGAATTATTGTTGTACTTGAATTTTTTGACCCTTTTCAAAAAATCCCAAGAGTCTTTTGTTATATATGGGAAAGCATTTAAACCTTGTTTCATATGGTGATCTAAAAATTGACTCATGAAACAAGTTTTACACCTCTTACCATCTACGATAGGTCTAAATTTAAAGTTGTCTAACCCCTTGTGTATTTTGGGTATACCAAAAATGCCACTCAGTGCTGGATATGGATTACACATAAATTCATACTCAACTTCATTCAAGTCCCCTTGGAACAACATGTCTTCTAACATGATATCCAATTTTTGATAAGCAATATTAATTTCATTAATACTGGTTTCTACATAGTTGTCATCCATAAGCATGGTCATCATAATATTACTGTAATCGTTGTTGTCAACTATGACTACCCCATTGCCTTTATCGGGCTTCATTATACATATACTGTCAACCTTTTTTAAATTGTTTAGCAATGTACACTCAAACTCTGTCATGTTCAGACATGATTGTCTTATAGTTTTCCTGTAATAGTCCCTAATGTCAAGTTCACACATTTTTTTCAAAAATAGCTATAACAGGGTTGAGGGGAGGATTGAAAGTACTTGGTTTTATCATAGACTTTTGTTTGTTAACCACATCGAGCCCATCAAAAAACACTCTTAAGTTCATTTTCCATTCAAATAATTTTAAATCAATTAAGGCATCAACCAATGTGCCCCTCCTACATGGAACAAAGGTGAAACCTTGGAAAATAAATTAACATGTTCAATGTTGAAACTGTAGTTGGAATAATTGAATAACTTAAAATCACCGGTGAAATTTTCCATAATAGTGGGGTTACTTAAAAACCCATTGTGTTCCCCTTGGGAGAACCTCATTCCTAATTCTGCAACATCTAAGGACCTTCCATTGAGGGCTATATTTTCAGCACCCTCCTGAATAAACAATGAATTGTCATACATATTTTTGTCTGCCCCTTTCTCAATGTTAACAGGTCCCACATGTTCATTACGTGTGTCATTAAATATCCCTTCCAACCCATCCTTACTGTTCGACACTTCCATAAGATCAATAACACTTGAAATACTGGAAGAAAGGCGTTCCACCACACTAAAACAATTATGCTGTTCATTACCATCACTTAAAACCACCCCACCAAAACATTCTTTAACAGAATAAACACTTAAATTTAATAACTCATCATGTACTTTAGTTGGATTTGTAGACGCTTCTATGAAGAAAAAAACTTCAGAGTGACATCCGTGATTTCAGCAACAATTGGGTTTTTATTTGGCCCAGAGATCCAGTTGTGATGCGTAACACACCTAGGGTGAATGAGTTGAATGAGAATCTTGTTACCACAGCTGCACCTATAACAGAACATCAGAAGGAAGACTTGCCCTCTATTCAGAGTGCTCCAACACATTCAGTGTACAGTACACCTCTTGCAGATGAGGCCCTTGCCATTCTGGTACAGCAACCTGTAGACAGAGCTCGAGAATTGCAGCCTGTTTTTAGATGTAAAGCAGGTTCCATGGTAAACGAACAAGTTTTTTCCTGTCTACCTCTCCCTTTCAAGAGGCACAGGGTGAACCGGTCGAGAGAACTTCAAAGGGAAATGGGGTAAAAATGAAGGAACATTTCCAAGACAGCAATTATATCCTGAAAAGGATGTGGAACATGAACAATGCAACTTAGTATGGAACATTTCGGATCGAATACTTACGGACCTTGAATATAAGGTACTGGACAGAGGTTTGTCATTCATTCCTGCCCAAATGGCTGATTTACCTGAAACTTTATTAGACTTTAGACTGTTTATACGTAATTTGCCTTTGAAAGTCATTTTTAAAGATGAAGAATTTAGTGATGCTACTTGTCTTTTTAAAAAGCCTAGTGGTTTTATACCTGTAACCAATCCTGCTTTTAAAATATTTCTCAAATTGTGTGAAGAAGATGTTTATAACTATTTTTTTTTGGTAACAGAAAATGTAATAAGATTGTGAATCTATCTATTGATGAAAAACTGGCTCTCAGTAATTTACATAATGATAATTCTATAGTTATTCACCCAGCCGATAAAGGGGGTCAATAGTTATTATGAATACGGCCTACTATTTTGATACTATCAGGGATATTTTGAGTGTTTCTAACACCTATAAGAAAATTGATGTGGTTGCAATAGAAGCAATGAAATCAAGAGTGCAGAGAGCTCTTATGGAAACACTGCAGATGGGTATCATTTCCGAAGAAATGTTTCAATATTTTATTATTGAACAACAACTAGTTCCATATTTACATGGGTTGCCTAAAGTACACAAGGACCCACAACCCCCTTAATGTAGACCTATTGTTTTGGGCACTTGTTGGTTAACAGAATCTTTTTCCATATATTGAAAAACAATTAAGACCTATATTGGACAAATATGACTTAGTGTTAAAAGACAGTAAACAATTTCTTGAACAACTTTATATGTATTTGAATTCTACAGAGTTTTGTGATTTTTATTTTTTTGTTACCATGGATGTTGTATCTCTATTCACCATGATTCCCAATTCAGAGGGGATAGAAGTGATGAAAACATTTGTTTTAAGAAATAGTGAATACAGTGTAGAACACCTTGACCTTATATGTTTTTTACTGGAAATTACACTAGAACACAATGTGTTTATTTTTGAGCACCATTATTATTTGCAATTAGCTGGAGTAGCTATGGGCACTCCTAGTGCCCATAGCCATGCCAACCTTGTAATGGCAGAATGTGATTCTCAATATAATAAATGCTTAATAGGGAAGAATATAGCATTCTTTCATCATTTTGTAGACAATATTTTCCTTTAATAGGAAGGGACTGAAGCAGAACATTTACAGTTTTTTGATTATGTGAACACAAGAGTCAGTTTCCTTCTGAATACTCTTCTGAGTTTTCACATTATTTGGATGTACAAATATAGCGGAATAAAGAAGATGGTAGTATTTCCACAAATGTTTATAGGAAAGAATGTTATGTACCTTCTTACTTGCATAGAGACAATATGCATCCCGGACATATATTCCCCAATGTTATGAAGGGACAAATGTTACATGCCTCAGGACTAACAGCTAATGATATAGATTTTGAAGAGAGCTTGGCAAAACTCACCAAAGATTTTGAACATAGGGGTTATGATAGTACTGACATTCATAAAACAAGTGAAGTAATTAGGAAGGAGAGGAAGAATCTTGGTAAACCTTATTTTTCCTCACCCCAGAGAAGAAATGTTTCAAACCATAGATCTAGAGATAGAAAATTTCGTTTTAATTTAACATACAGTAGTGAAGTCAATGTTTTTAAGAATATAGTTAGCAAACATTGGCATGTTTTGCAAACTGATGAAAATACAGCTGGAATTCTTAGAACTAAGCCCTCTTGTTTACAGGAATAAAAAAAATCATTAAGAAGACAGTTATGTTACTCTAAACATGAAGGGCAAGATATGAACCATATACTGACAGGCACTAAGAGATGTGATGCTTGTAATTTTTGTACTACTATAAATGAAGATCTGAGCTTTATACATCCTGATTGGACATAAGTTCATGTTTAATGTTAAAGCAGATTGTAACACCAAAAGTCTAGTATATTTTGCTAAGTGTATGACATGTGGAAAATTTTATGTTGGCAAGATCAACAGACATCTCCGTGAATGGATAAGAAGCCATTTTAATTGCATTAGTAAAAGATTAGAGTACAGTGCACTCACTAAACATGTAGCACAGGAAGGGGATCAGCATAAATTTGCCTTTCAGGTTTTGGAGGTTACCAGGACTGATATGAGACTAGGTGATATTATTAATAATACTGAATGCAATGAAACTAGATGGATTCTTATACTCAGAACGCATAAAGGCTCCAGTCTAAATGATGTAACAAATATATTTAGATTTTCAGGCCATTTAGAGTATAGTAGAATTTTTAACAGTTTTTATGTATCTTGTTCATACATGTTTTTTTATGAAGGATGTTTTTACTGTGGTTGTTTTTTTTAAATAGATCTCTTCCTGAGCACATTTACTACTGTTTTACATATCACATGACTAATTATTGTTAATTGATGGAGTACTTAAACCTGTTTTTTTTTGGTCTTTTTGTGATCTGAAGGAGCAATTGTTTGAATTGTGAAAGCGCTCATCTTTTTTTATTAAACATTTTGATTACATTGGATTTGAAATGTCATCTTTTATCAGCCGTGGAACTGCACTTTGCTTGTTTTTTACCTGTTAGTCAGAAGTGATTACATTGTGAGACACATTAATGTCTGTGTCAAGTGGCTACATATTGGACAGATTGCAGATAGCTGTCTGTGGGTTGACACAATAGGCCTTACCACACATTGCAAAAAATCAAGGGATATCAGTTAACATAATGCAGACATCATTTTTATTTTTATTTATTTATTTTATTTTATTTTCCGTTTGTTGACCGGGATAGTCCGACTGGATATATGTCCATTTTCAGCGGAGGCCCAGCGAGAAAAGCTCCACATACAAAAAAATAGACAGTACATACATCACTGAGTGGTAAATTCAGGCAGACACGTTTAGAAAAATATAGACAAAGAATACAGGCAAATGTCAGTATACACAATGTGCAGACTTACATCTGATTGGCAAAGACATATCAGAAAATGTGAACATAGAATACAATCAGATCTCATAATTCAAAATGCTTAGGCATTCAAATGCTATAAGGCATAGATACTTGGCTAAACAGCAGGTTGGGTAGCAAGACATGTATTAGTGAAGTTGTTAGTCAGGTTTAGAACAAGAGCACAGCCAATGAGATGTGAGGTATTTTTTGAGTTCTCTTTTAAATAGGGGTAGTGAGGTTTCCCTGGGAATGGTAGTAGGAAGTAGATTCCAGATTTTACCAGCTGAGTTGGGAAATATAGCATCAACTGCAGAGTTGTTGGAATTTTGGGTCAGTATCATTAGTTTATCAGCTGAGCATAATGGCCCGGGGGTACTATGAGGGGTGAGAATATTTTTGAGGGCAGGGGTGTTATCAGGTTAATGGAGTATTTTACGCACTACTATAAGCTGGTTGAACTGTAGAAGGGTAGGATATTCTAGCAATCCCAGTGTTTTGAGGTTCTGGCAATGGTGGGTCCTAAAAGCCATGCCTGTAGCGAATCTGGCTATATGATTGTAACATCCTGATAATTTGTTGATATCTGTTTTGGATAGGTTAGTGAATACAGGGGAGGAATACATAAGGGTAGAGAGGAGGTGTGATCTTGCAATAGCTACCCTAGCTGGAGGGGTGAGGATAGGTTTGGCTCTGTACAGGGGTTTGGGTCTGTACAGGGAGCCAAGATTTTTGTTGATGGACTTAATAGTGTGATTGACATGTTTATCAAATTTAAGGTTGTTGTCTATTATTACGCCTAGAAGCTTTGTATGGTCATCAGGGGAGATAATGGTGTCATTGCTAGATTTTATGTTGAAGGAAGCCGGAGGAATTCTACGATTAGGGGAGAAAAGTAGTAGCTTGGTTTTGTTAGGATTTAGAAGCAGGCAGCAATTAGCTAGCCATGTTTCTACCATGCTGAAAGTGGTATGGGTGAGGGTTAGAAGTTATGTAGGAGAGGAGGTGGAGCATATTAGCATTGAGTCATCTGCATATTGGATGCAGGTAGCTCCTGGGATGGTGGTGTGCAGATCATTGATAAAGATAGAGAAAAGAAGGGGACCTAGTATGAACTCTTGTGGGACACCTAGGGTTAGAGGAAGTTGGGATGACAGCATGCTCTGCCATAAGAAAGCCTGCTGTCTACCTTTTAGGTAGGAGTGAAACCATTGTATTGTGTATTGGTCTAAACCAATGGTTTGTAGGGTATTGAGCAGTAGCTGATGGTTGACCATGTCTAAAGCTTTTGAGAGATCTAGGAAGAGTGCTGAAGATAGTTTGTTGTTGTTACCATGAAGACTGATGACATTAGAGAAAGAAGGAAGAGCCGTGGTGGTACTGTGGAATGGCCTAAAGCCGTGCTGAGAGTCGGTGAGCTTTCCGTTTTGAATAAGAAAGTGCACGATTTGTTTCTGTATGCATTTTTCCATGATTTTAGCTAGTGGTAAAAGAATGGCTATAGGTCTAATAATTCTGTGGAATTTCCTCCTTTATGGAGTGGTATAAAGTGATATTTTCCATATTGCTGAGATGGATCCTTCTGAGATGAATCTGTTAATCAGAAAAGAAATGGGAAGTGCTATGGCATCAGCTGCTTTTTAAAGATATTCAGCTGGGAGGTGGTCGGCAGTTAGTGTAGTAGGTCTTAGCTTTTTGAGTAAAGTCCGGATCAGGTTGATAGGTACTGTTTGAAAGGTAAAGGTGGGTTGGGTGCTGGGTGGATCAGGGCTAGATGTGCCAAAGCTGATGTTTGTGTCCGATGGAGTGAGATGGGTAGCTAGAGACTGGATAGTTTCAGTAAAGAAGGAGTTTAAGCTGTTTGCAATTTCAACAGGGGATTTATCAAGGGCAGCTGATGGGGTAGGAGTGGCAGAATGGCCTGGCTGGAGAAGATTGTTAATTCCAGCCCAGAACCTTTGAGGATTTAGCTGATATTTTTGTTGTAGGAGGGTGTAGTGATTTTTTTTTGTCTAGAATGACAGATTTTTTAGTCTGGTTCCTTAGCTGCCGGTATCTTACTTAGTCCATAGGGGCTTTGGTAACATGCCACCTGGTCCAGGTGTTGTTTCTTAGTTTAATTTTGGTTTTTGTTTCTTTAGATAGCCACAGTGTAACTGTAGCTTTTACATGGATGGTACTGGTATGAGCACGGTAGTTAAGGATAGCCAGAAATTTGGTATTGAAGTACTCAACTGCTTCTTGTAATGGCAGTCATTTCAAGACATTCCAATTACATGCTTTGAGTTCTTTTTGGAAGTTGTCAAGGTTAAAGTTCCTGATGATTCTTATAGTTTTGTAGGTGGGTTGGTTGGGAATGTTGGCTTTGAGCCTAATAATATAGGTAAGGCAATGGTCACTTAGATCATTGGGTAATGTACCTGACTTGTACTTTTGGGGGTGGCTGTTAATAAGTATCCAATTGAGGATACTATCTCTGACTCTATTTTTCTAAATCTGGTGAGGGTGGCAATGATCTGAGTAAACTCATGGAGGTTTAAATGGGTGGAGGGAGTTTCAGAGGAACAGGTGTTCCAATCATTGTTAAAGTCCCACAAGACAATTGTTTCCTGGGGATAGTTAGAATCTAGCCAACGTAAGATATTTTCTAGAGCATTATCATTCTTGCTGGGTGGATGTATCTGCATTTATTTTTGTTATTGTTAGGGTAGACTTGTATAGTACAGCTATCCAGCCACCCTTCCTGAAGATCTGGTCCAGTCTAAGGATGTTGTACTGTGGGGGGGTTATTTCATTATCTTTGGTTATTGGTTTTAGCCAGGTTTCTGCGAGGCAGAGGATATCAGGGGAGTGAAGAGCTAAGAGTCCATGTAGGCTATGGGTCTTGTTGTTTAGGCTTCTGATGTTGAGATAACAGACCAGAAATGAGTTTGGAAGTCTATCAATCTGGGTAGTACACATTAAGTTGTCAGATGGTGTGCTTGGGTCTACTGTTGTGGATGGGCTAGGGTTGAGGTAGATGTCTCCATCTTTCATAAGATTCATTTTTATGAGTCTTAAAAAATTGTTTATGTTTTTTTCGTAGCTTCTGTTTTTTAAGCTAATGTAGCAGTATTTAGTCAGGTGATGGTAATTGGGGGTGAGGAATTAGGAGAGGGGGGGTTATGTGGTGGATAAACATTAAATGCTGAGTTGGTGTCTGAGAGTTTGGGTATTGGATTACAAGATGCTGTACATATTCATAGGAGCTTAGGTGATAAGGAATGAATAGCAGGGGTACTAAGGGTAGCAGCATTCATGTTTTAGCTGTAGTCATAGTAAATTACTAGGGTAGGGTCTGTGATGAGTGCATGTGGTGGATAAAAGATTAGAGAGAATAGAATAGCTATGGATGGGTTAATATGGATAGTGGGGTGGATACAGGGTGTATTATTGTGCTAGGAGTTTACTGGGTTCTAGGAGCACGTGTAGTTAGTTAACTAATTAATGGGGTGTGCCAGTGGTATTTTAAACGTAGTACTACCGGGAGTGGGTGGGATATTGGGGCAGGGTGGGGCGCAGAGTGAGCGAAGCTCATAGATCTTGCAGGGGTGCACAACTAAGGACATATGTCACCGGCCTGTACACAGACACATGACTGTGCTTAGCTAGTCTGTGTCTCTAGTGGGTATATGCATACCTTTCAACTGGGATGATGGCTCCATACACATGGAAATTGATGGAAGTCAATAATTGCCTTAGTGTGTGATGTCATTGCCAGGGAATCTACTACATGTCTGCTAGGATGCCTTGCTCAACAGACATCAATGCTTCACCAGTGATGGTGTTGATTTGGAGTAATGGCCCCCACAGCTACTGACATCCCCAGAATGCATCTTAGATGCACTGTTCAAGGGACAAGTTGGCAATGAGAACACCATCTTTATACAAAATCATGGTTATGCTGCTACATGGTGGATATGACAACACTGAACCCCACTCTGTGGAATGTCTCCCCACCTTGGATTATGCAGACATGTGTGCAGTCAAGGACATCTGGTTCAAGTCTGTGGACAGCACCACAGCCATGCCATACTACATGTACATCCACATCTTTACACCTCAAAATGGCAGTGTCCAAGGTAATGCAGGTGGTGTATACATACTCATTAAGGATAGATACATATCCAGATTTTGTGAAACACTATGATTTTCCAGAGACAATGCAGGTGACACTCAGTACTGGAAGGGCACATAATCAAGCAATAGCCAGCTACAGGAGCAGCTCCATATATCCAGACACTCACTGTATATATTTGTTTGTACATGTGTCTATCAAGATATATCATTACACCATGTTGTGGGGTGGAATTAAATGGCAACGAGCTGCGTCACTTAGTAATGCTGCAGCTCATTTGGCTAAAGGTTAGTCTATGTTGTTAATTGCAATGTCCTGGAGCAGCGCCATGACATTCCCAAAGGGTAACCAATGTATTGCATCATGTGTTTAGCAATATGGATGACCACTGCAGCCCTCCAATGTGAGGTCCTCCCTGGTGGGATCTGACCACAGATCAGTGTCATTAAAATTACCAGCACTAACGCCCCCTTACAGAAAATACAGATATATATTTCAACAAAGCCATTTATTACCTCATGTGGGATGGTTTACATATCTTGACTGCACCTCCCTCTCTGAATGGGATGGCAAGTATGCAGAGCTGTACACCTGTGCATTATGCCTGCAGCATTACAACTGCATGAACTCAGCTGCACCAGACAGGAGGAACACAAGCTCCTCATGGCACAACAGACCTGCCTGGTGGACAACTGCCATTATCAGGCTGTACAACAGGAGGTGGAAATTAGTGTGTGACAGTTGGGGTGAGGGTGCCCCCCCCAAAATGGTGGCACAACCTCCTCAGTTACAACAGTCACATAGTGTTGGGATGTTGTGTAGACACAGTAAGTGACAGAATTAGCCATCTACACAAAGTAAACCCACAACACACATTGTAGGTGCATGTGTAACAACATCAAAGGACAGGACTAGATTGTCAGTGAACTCATAGTAGTGATTCCACATAGAATGAGTCTGTACCCATAGCTAACTTGTAGTCCCACATGTTCTGCATCAATTTCACTCCCCTGTCCCCACTATATGTGACATATGACATTCCTACAACCCTATATACAGAGCAGGTCATAATTGGCCTCTCTATGGAGAATACACAGCATTTCTTGGACATGCTAACATCCCAGGCTGCATCCTACATGGTATGTGAACACCTTGTAATCATACTGAAACCACTGGCTGGACCCAAGCTGACTGGACAATGGCAACTTTTATACCCTTGCACATAGGTGGTGCATGCACTGACCACCAGAACTATAGACCTCTTTGCCTGAGTATCCATATCTGTATGGCCATAGGGGCAATCATCATGGAGATGATCAGCACACATGTATGTGATCTACACACAGTTGACTGTACACAGTTTGGATGTCTGACAGGGGGATCATGACTGTTAAATGTAGTGGACATTCCCGAGGCAGTCACCAAGGACCTGGGGTGAGGGGACATCAGGGCATACAACCACTTGGACTGAGCCAAGCTGTCTGACTATATCCCTCACTCAGGCATCATTTACAAACCATCCCCTTAGGCATCCACAGTGCTATCATTGTATGGGTCACTTAGTGGCCCATTGATGGCAGACATACTCAACAGAGGGACATCTGCCTCCAATTGTTGATCTATAAGCAGCAGTGTTCAACAGGCTGAGTTCTGTGTCCTCTACTGTTTGGAATCTGTTTAAACATGATACAAGCAAATACTGTCTGTCTGTGGCTAACAATGCTGGTTAATGCCTGAAAGTGTGAGCACTCATGTAGTCTGTGAGCTATGTCAATATCCTACTAGAGGATATTGATGAACAAATGCCTGTTGACATAGTAATGGCCAGAAACTATATGCAAATATATATGTAGTATCATTTCCATCACTAACACCTATGTACCTGGTAAGTAGCACATCAATCTCAACATGTGATGTGCATACTCAAGGTGAAAGAACTGGGCACACAGATCTGGCCACACAGGTTAACATCTAATGTGCCTGAGATTGCCATGTCTCTCCAGTGGTATGATGGAAATCATGTGTCATAGCTGAGGGCACAATCACCTGTAATTGACATACACATAACCCCCATGTACTCTTCTCTCAGTATGCCAGTGTCGGAGTACAATGGCCATTTGGCAATGGACCATTCCAAAAAGTACTGGCATTTGCACACAACTCTATGGGCCCTCACAAGGGAACTTCATGTCTTCAGCATGTGTTCAATGGGGATCATCTGACATGAGAGTTATTGTAGCCTGTGGCATATGGACTAATCAGAGATGATCTTTGCCTTGCATACAGGGCAATGTGTGACCGTGCTTGATTGTAAGTGCTGCATATATGTAGGTAGTATAGTACATGGATTAATCACTGTAAGGACATTAACCTAGTATGTGACATTAATAATACATGCTGGTAGGAGAGATTTGTCTAGCAGATTTAACCCACTTTTGAAACAGAACCTGGCTAATGGGAAGCAGAGCACCTCAGTACATTCCATCTGTATGACTGTGTGGACGACTGTCATTTCACAACAGGGATTCTGCCTGTGTCCCTCTTGGACTAGGGCAATATGTGATGATCATGTAAATAAGGGTATACAGTTGTCCACAACTGTGATGGCTATATAGCCATTATGCAAGTGAGGTTCAAACATCCTATGGTTCCATAAGCTGATGTAAATTAATCTAACAGCCACACACACAAACATGGCTACATTGAGGGTAGCACCATTTTCAAATACTGCTTACAGGACATGGCATGGCACACACATAGTGCAAGTTGGCTATATGTAGATTAAAATACTTACAGTATAGATCATAGTAAGTGATGCACACAACATGCCTCATGTCTGATAGTACTTTCAGTTTAGGACATATTATGCTTGATGACATCAGCAGGCTAAGTTGTGGTCAGGCATTTAGAGGGCCATATCACCTACTACAATTAAAATTCTGCAAAACCCTGCTTCATCATAAGTTACTGAGGTTATCATATTTATGCCATATGAACATATACACACACTCCAAACTTATTGCATGTGCCACGGCTTAAGTTGCATGTGATAATGGCAGCTGGTAGTCTAAAGGTAGATGACATCATCAGGCCTTGTAGAAGAGGGCAATTTGGAAGACAGCAGCAACTTACACGACCATAAAGTGCATAACCATTGCAGCTTGGTAACCAATGAGGGTTTCTCATTTGTTTGGCAGGGGGATACACACACACACACACACACACACACACACACACACACACACACACACACACACACACACACACACACACACACACACACACACACCAAGTAGCCTGCAGTGAGATTAGAACCCTTACCTTTTTAGTTTTACACATTATAGATTGCAGTACTTATCACATGCGCTATGGCTGATGTCCGGTTATATGTTATTGCAGGCAAACTACTTGTGGATTACACAAACTAGGCTTTCATTGAACAACATCTGTGACCTGCAGAGTGATATTTCTTTATACTGTTATCTGCATCTAGTATCCTAGGAGTGAAATAACTGTTATCATCCTAGCTATGTGTCTACAGTTACCAACATGACCATATGTGGGCCTTTGCACTTGGATGGGCAAGCCTGTGAGCAGGGACAATGTGCCCTGTCCATGCATGCATAGACAATGGTATACATTACATCACCTGCTCACCTGTTGTTGTCTATGTGGTGACATCCAGCAGGCACAGGGGTTTGTAGGTAAGTGCATTATGCACTATTGAGTCCTTACTTTGGATCCTTTGAGCAACACTACAGATATGTGATAGACCAGCTTTACTCATTAGTATTAGAGTATGTAGGACAATACAGATATCTATATCCATATTTTTGTATATAACAGGGATGTATATAGAAATGTAGCTCTGTGTGTGTGTGTGTGTGTGTGTGTGTGTGTGTGTGTGTGTGTGTGTGTGTGTGTGTGTGTGTGTGTGTGTGATATGTATATGTGTTATGTAGATATATGGGGAGAGACTGAGATATACATTTTTATATACATGTATAGCATATATTTAAAAATACATAGAGACACGTATACTATGTATGTGAGAGAGAGAGATAGCGACAGAAGGATATGTATACATATATGTATGTATGTACAGACATATCTATGCATAACAGATCATTTTGATCAAGGGGCACCAGGATTGAACTCACTTTTACTAAGAGTATAGGCATGCCCAGTGGGACTGTCAGTACTTATAAAGTGCCTCCAAGCCACACCTACCTGCACTCTAGTCCAGGATTTTGTGTGTTAAGGACACAGACATCTGTCCCTGTTTCTGCATTACTGCACTTCTCTCAAAATGTCCATGGCATTCTCCAGCTGTCTGATGTAATTAATATGTGACAGAGGTTCATAATGTTACACCACACACAGACTGACAGTTTGTGAAAACACCAACATAATAATGCCTCACATACAAAAGATGTGAATACATCCAGATTTGAATCATCAACAGTATCACCCATGCTAATGTACCAAGTCCACTGAGCCACACAAGCTGCAGGACAGAGAGTAGTCATTCATCACACAATCAACAGCATACATATGTATGTTGTTATTCCTGTGTTAAGTGAGACATACCATGTGTGCTCGATTTCCATGTTACTGACCTGAGTTTGCCTGGACTGTTGATATACCATTGATGACCTACTGTTAAAGTGGTTATATGGGGAAACTACTGTGTTGGGTGTAAGGGAGCAACACCACATGTTCTGCTGGGATACACAATAGTCCACCTATCATGTGACACAACTGTTTAACATCTCCCTTGACTGATGCATGCATATTCCAACCATGAGGCCTAGTGAATATTAAGGAACACATACTAGTGGACTGGATAACTGTAGTCCAAAGCAGATGTTTCTTGTGTCCAAATAGCCCACTATATTTACTTGCATAAATGCAGCAAATCCACGCATAAAATAGCATATTATGATAATCTTTACAAATAGTGTGTAGGTTAGGGACTTACCCTGGGAATGCAGCAGTTGACAGAACTGTAGTTCAGGGTTGACTCCATCTGATGCAAGCAGTACTCAGCCAATACATGGATAGGTACAGGTTGTGTGGGTTGCCTGGCATCACTTTTACTATATGTATGTGAGTAGGAGTAAGGTGTCAGTCCCTAGGGCCCTAGGTTGTCAGTGACTGTGCTATGCATTGTATCTTAGCCAAAGCCAGGGTATACTGGGCATGCCTACATCTGCCTACAGGGACATCATCAGGTGGTTCCTCCTCTGAGTTTCCCTGTGTCTGTGTCTGTGGTGACCTAGGCAGTGGTGGGGGCCTGTTTATCCCTTCCCTTTGCTGCTCTTTCTGCAGTGGTCTCCACAGAATCATATTGTGTAGCATAGCACATACTGTGAACATATAGGCATATGTGGCTTGAGAGTAGTGCAGGGCTTCACCAGATATATCAAAGCACTGGAACCATTACTTCAGATGCCCAAACATATGCTCTATGATGTTCCTAGTTTGTGTGTGTTCCTCATTATGGCATTCTTTGCTGGGCGTGTGTGCATTTCTGATGGGTGCCATCATCCATGTTTCCAGGGCATAGCCAGCATCCCCCAATAAATAGCCATGTGGGATGTCCCCCTAGAAAACATCTGGTACAGCTGTGATGCATGCCAGATATGGGACTCATGATAACTGAAATGGCTGCCACCACACACATTCAGGGTAATGTCCTGGGCATTGCATATGACCTGGCAGTTGATGGAGTGGTATTACTTGTGGTTGATGTAAATTCTACCCTCCTCATTGGGTAGTGCCTTGATGTGTACATGAGTGCAATCTATGGCGCCCAGTACTTCAAGGTAGTATGCTACACTGTAGAAGTGTTGCATATTGCTGCACTTCACCTCATTGGTGAAGGGAAAAGAAATGTGCTCACTGGCATGTGATAGCATGGCATACATGAACTGGTGAAGTACCCTGGATGCTGATGCCTGTGAGACCCCCATCATGTCCTTAGTTGGCCTTTGGAAAGTATCTGTAGCTAGTATCCTAAGGGCTACACATGCCTTTGATACGACTGGGATGGATTCCCCTCTGTTGGCTCTGGGTCTGAGTTGAGGGTGGCAGAGCTTAGTGAGTTTTTGTAATATGTCCTAGTCCACCCTGTAGCACTCTACAATCTCCAGCTCCTGTAGCTCTTGGAAGGTTATCCTGGGTCTGATCATTCTTCTCCCTCTTTGTCAAGGCCTATTTTCAGCAGCAGTAGCAGCATTGACTTCAGCATCTAGCAAGTACAGGTGCAGCAGCCCCTAGCATTGTCTCAGTTAAAATTTACAAGTCTGCACTCCAATGGTGCAGACTACTGGGGAATAAATCAGAATGTAGGGTATATGCATACTTTATAGAGCTCTGCTGTAGGTGCAGAATGCGTGGCTGGGTAATTATGATGCATTCCACCTGCCTACAATATAATTAACATCATTTAATGGCCCTATTTTAGCTTAAACAAGGGTCAAAACTAATTAAATACATTTTTTAAAGCATGGTCAGCAAGACGGCGTGCCATGTAAACAGGCGCACAGAAGGTAAACAAAGCTTAGAAGTTAGTGGACACCACCACCACAGGAACACATTCAGCTAGAAAGTGCACCACACAAATATGTACACCTAAACTGAAATGAGCTTAGAAGTCAGTACACAACCCATCTTGTGTCAGGTACCTCCTGTGTAAACAGCAAAATGGGTCTAAGCCTAGATGAAGAGGGCATATAAACATGCTTATTCCTTTCTGCTATTCAGTGCCACCACCTCATTTGCATAGGTATATTTGGTTACAGCCTGGAAACTACATGCTTCGGAGCCCAACCAAATTAGCAACAGCATCAATGCACCATTGTAGGGACTCCATGCAGTGTCCTGTAATACATTTTTGTCACATACTAATTAATTTCTTTTTTTTCCAATTTTGTTTTCTTTACAGCATGTTTGCACACTGTGACGTGCTGCACAAACATGGCCAGATTATTAAAAAAAGTACTTTAACTTATTTTCTTTAATTTTTCCGACATACAGGATAATAGTTTCACTCGTGTGTATGTGGCATGACATTTCTGTTCAAATATCTACACTCCTGTACATGGAATTTTTCCATGTACAGACACTGACACTGGCTCTGAAGAGATGCCTATCTGTTTGCTTGAACACTCTACCTGATTCATTTGCATGACATTCACCTGTTTATGAGGCAATCTGCATGCCATGGAAATTTCCGTATTGGCACATGTGTGAGCACCACTCAGCAGTGCTTACTGAATCTAAAAATGTTTGCAGCCGTGTAACAAGAGTGGCGTAATGCCTACACCGAAAAAAATGTGTATCGTTTATTAAATCTCACTAATGTAATTTCTATCAAAAATCATCACTCTGATACATCTCTATCTAACCACTCATTTTCTAAATTTCTTGTCTTGGGAACAGGGAAACTGTGAGCTAAGATTTTCAGTCATTGTACATGAGCCAGATTCTTGATCTAAGAGAGGTTCTGATTTTCTTTAATAGAACATCACAAGATTCAAATGTAGTACATTATCTTTTGTGTGATCCCCTCTTCTTATAGAAGTTTAATAAGGGTGCCCATCAGCAGCGCAAAGCTCCAGACAGCATAGCATAATGGATCAGGACAATCATATGCAGACCCCTTCACCAAGATATGATCATGATGCCCAGCAGGACAGATTCATCTCATTCAGTAGATTTTGCACTTACTGTGCAATCCCAGTACAATGTTCTACTCAACATAATGTTGCTTATCAACTGCTTGATAAAGAAAAGGGATTTAAAACCCACCCTGACATTTTTATTTTGTTTCTCACCATACCATGTAACTACCTTTAAATCTAACCACAGCAGAAACAAAGCAAAGTTGGTCCACCATGGAGAGGTTCAAAACTATACAAATCAACAAGTATAAGCAAAATAAAAACACAGTAAAATGTGAAATCAACTTAAAGTAACAAGATAAGGGCTTTTGGCAAGAGTCCCTTCATCAGATCATGTTATACTAAACTTAGCTCAGCAAATTTAAACAGAGGCTTAGCCAAAGTCTTCTTGCTCAGCCTCCGCTCTTTCAATAAAGATTTTAAAGGGGACATTCCATTTAGTCCAGGCAAGTGAGCACTCTAGTGAGTTTCCACACACTCATTCAAATTGCAGAAATCTTCTATTCTCATATCTTCAGTCAATACTTCAAGCACCATAAAATTAAAACTATGGCCAGGATAATTTATAATATGTTGTGACAAAGCACTGGTTTTGCTTTTTAGCCTGATATTACTTAAATAGCGCAATATCATCTCTTTAAAGGGTCTATTGGTCTTGTCACAAAAGGAGATACCGCCAGCCCAGCCATCTGGAATTTTGTAAATAATCATATGTCATTTGTGAATATCAACATGATTCACATGTTTGTGTTACAAATGTATTAGAACTGTATGTCATATAAGATGGTTTGTACAGACATGTGCTGAAGAGGTATTTTATAAAGTGCTGTTTAAAGATGTAACCACAACATGCCCTACTGGATTAGAACAAAAATGTACCTGACCTTTTGTAACTGTTTAAATGTATATATTTTAACAATGGAAACCTAGAACACAAAAGGTTAACTTAAAAAAAAATAGCTGAAATTAAATTGCCTTATGGCCATTGTAATAAAATGATGTTATCTTTCAGTTTCAGTGCAGTAACAGACACAATGTCTAGAACTAGAAGTTTTCTTATTGTCTTGAAAGTGCTTTATTGTTTTATGACTTCCAGAATCTACCTTAGATCTAAGAAAGGCTCTTTTCTATGTATTTTCACAGGTAGATGCTAAATGCTACCAGCTGCATCAGCGGGGGTGTTCACCTGGGATAGAGTCAGATGACAGGATTTGATGTCATTCCGAAAGCTATTCCAGCAGTAATATCTGAGATATTAATTTGGGAAGTCTCTTAGTGAGAGACTGTATTCTGTATTTTGTCTTTGACCTGACAACATCAAGATCCACTCCCCATATCTCCCTTGGTTGCTCTGAAGTAAGTTATTATGGTACAGTAATTATATTAGATACAGACATGAATACAGCAAAGCTTAGCTTAGATGTTTTTCTTTATTTATTTGAGACTGTCCTGCAATGTTGTTTTAAATATTTCCTGTGATTTTGAACTCTGATGCAACTGTAAGTATATACTGAGTATTTTCTTGTTCTTTTATTATTAAATATATTTAACCTTTCATTATAGCTGATCTGTGTAGAGACATATTTATGTTCTGAGAGTACATGCATATTTATTTGGTGACACTGTGTAGAACACTCCTTATAGCCTTGCTCTTGATCATACTACCATTTGTATTGATAGTGACATTACACAGTAAGATTGGGTGCCCTTTGTTAAGGACCTTAAAGTAGCTGATAAGGACACGGCTGGTGACAATGATAACTACCATATAGTCTGGGAAAAAGGGGCCATAGCTAGTAAACCTTTGCCAGCCTTTCCCAGGTGCATGTGTGTGTATGTATGTGTGTGTGTGTGTGTGTGTGTGTGTGTGTGTGTGTGTGTGTGTGTGTGTGTGTATATGTGTGTATAACTCAAACATCAAAGAGTGTGTGTGTCAACTACTTGGGCAGGGACATGAAACACTGGTTGAACAGAGAGGGTGCTGGAGGTCTTGGCTTGGTCAACCAGCTGAGATCTCAACTCTATAGCTGTGTCAGTGGGGAGTCTTATTGGGGATCTGGAGAAGAAGAGAGAAACCAGCCCCAGACTGGCTGTGGTCTCTGTGTGCTCTTATGGGAAATTACACTTAATGCAGAGAGCTGCATCTGGAAATACTGTGTGTTTACTTATCATCCTCCCAATGTATGTCCCCCACTGGTACTAGTGGATGAGGATTGAGACTCCTTGATTACTGGGCCTGTGGTGGAGTGCACAGGTCTTACCAACATAAAAACCAGTGCATACATTACAGATAGCAACGTAAATAATTGTCTTAGTATTACAGTTGGCATACATCTTAAGTTTGTGTTACCTCCTAGTAATAGGATGTTCAAAGCAATTCTTGGATTAAGTCCACATACTTTACATTTTCAGAATGGGAACATACCCATTCTCATAGTGACTGAGTTTGTCTTGGTTGTAGGTCTGTTTGACATAGCAGTTGTTTTAAATTATTTCTGTTCTTAAAACAGAATCTTGGTGCATCACCCATTATGTGTTGGATGTTTTCATCTGCTGTCAAGGTCGTCTTCTGCTGTTAAGTTTTAGATTGACAAACTGGCTTTAACTGTCTGTGGTGTGTTTTTACCTGGACTTAGATCTAACCAGTTAGGCCTAAAAGTTGCTATCACAGACGTTTAAGAAAAGGGGCTAGATAGAATTTCAGGTTTTTAACATTTACTCATCTCCATAATTAATACACTACTGTATCTTTTTAATTTTATTCATAAGATTATATTACTTTATTAATTTGTTAACCAGTTGTGCTTGCTAGGTTATGTGCAGTTTTTCAGGGCTGAGCCAAGGCCATTATATGAATAAGTGAATTCTTTACTGGCACACACCAAGCAAATGGCAACTGAAAGATTCTTCTTCTCATTATTAGTATTTATTTCTTAACTGGGTAAACTAGTAGTCACACAGGCATCCTTTCAGGAGAGACCCAAGAACACTGCCTGGTTAAGTGACTTGCTGTTAGTCACACAGTAGGACAAGGAAGTCTAATGGAATCAATGTCATGACTAGAAGTTGAAGCTTGTTAACAACTAATACATTCTGTTCTAAAATGCAAGAATTACAACTCAGACTACAGCAAGACGTTCATATGAAGCTGATAGCCTTAAGGCTTTGTCTCTTATTGTAAGATTGACAGACAAGACCCTCAAATTAGTGCATAATAGTAGAAGAAGTGTAGAACAAATCAACATTTTTATTGTGTGGATGGCTTACTCAAGGTTACTATGGAGTTAAAGCTTCTTTGTCATGTCATGTTACCTGATGGACACAAATTGGACAATGTTAAAAAGCTTCTCTACTAGTGTCTCTTGCTTCATTTCAGTGCCTTGAAAAATACTGTTCATTCCAGAGATCCATGATTACCTCTTTAAAAGTAATAAATGCATCAGCTACATATGATAATGAGTATCACCTGCAGCATGTATGAAATGGAACCCCTAGCTTCTTATCACCTTTGGAAACATCTGCATTTTGTACCATGCACAGTATTTACTGCCAGTAACGCAATTCTTCTTACTGTCTTTCAGTTCTGTTCATCAATATTTTTTATTATTGTCCCAGAAGCTTCTAGTCTTGTAGTTTAAGAAATTCCAACTCTATATGTATCTCAGCTGACAGTAGCTTCATCTGTCCTTGTATACCTTACTAATCATGAAGAACTCTTTATTTTTTTAACCTAGAACAGCACACACTTAAAATTGTGTTCTTTTTATCTGCTTTGTTTGCTGAATCTGCTTTAAGACCACTAGTCAGCCTTGTGGAGTAACTGAATCTATAGGGGAGTTTAATAAAGCCTACACAGACATATTTTCAGTGTAGGCATAGTGGCACACTGCTTACATGAAAGTAAGCAGATGTGTGATCCAGTAAAGGAGTTGAGGGGGCGTGCATGAGTATGTAAACACAGAAGTGCCCGTGGCATGGAAATCACCTCATAAGCAGGTGAAATGAGTGCAAATGAGGATGGTGGAGGGATCCAGCAAGCAGATAGGCAGTCCTGCAGACCCCATGTTGGTATCTGTAATGTACACAGAAAAATTCCATGTACAGGATGTTAAAATGAAACCAGGGGCTGTAAAAGTGTAGTTAGAATGTTAGAAATATCATGGTGCACACAGATATGTGCAAAACTATCCACCATGTGTCCAAAACCATATGGAAAATAATATAAAATAATTTTATTTTTATTAATACACTGGGTATGTTTGAGTGATGTGCTGCAGTGCGCAAATATGGCTTTATGGGAAAAAATATAAAAAGAGTGTACAAAACAGAATTTGTGAGGTTGTAACAGTAATGCATTATAGGACCCTGTGTGCAGTATGTAAAATTTTACACAGCTGTGATTGCTAGCAAGGCAGGGCCTGGAACCGTGCAATTTCCAGATTCTGTGCATGGATCTGTATGCAAATGATCTGGGGTTACTGAATAACAAAAATGGGTATCTGTGTCCACAGATCCCATCTGTGTAGGCAGAGAACCATGTTCTTGTCCACAGAAGAGGTAGCTGACATCAAAGTGCGGGGTGTCCGATTGCTTGTAAGCTCATTGGAGTTCAGCTGTACCTGTTTACATGGCATGCTGCTGAGCAGGGGTGTGTGTACACTGACTGCTAAGATGTGATTATCTTTGAGTAGCATGTTTCATCCTGTTTGCATATGCTTGGGCAGCAAAGTCACCATGCTGAGTGTGACCTTCCATGGGGGTGTGTCTATGGACTGGTAACCTCTGTTTATCTTTGTGGTGTGGATTTGCATGGTGCACCGCCATGCTCAGCAAGGAAGGCTGTCAAAAAATTGGCTGAGAAAGCTAATGATATATTAAATACTGGTGAGCCATGTTTGACTTAAACTAGGGCCATTATAACCCCTTAATGATGTACTTGGCAGGTGGACTGCATCATAACTAGCCAATCACACAGACCACACCTACAGCAGAGCACTATAAAGTATGCATACACCCTACAATATAATTTTTCCCCATACTCTGCACCATCGGAGTAGAGACTTGGGAATTTTAACCTAGAGAATGCTAGGGGCTGCTGCAGGTCTGTTACATATGTATGTGCTAGATACTGAGGTCAATGCAGCTGCTGCTGATGCTGACCATAAGCCTAGACTGAGAAGGAGAAGAGTGTTCAGGCCCAGGGTAATCTACCAGGAGCTATATGAGCTGGCGACTGCATAGCAGTAAAGGGTGGATAGAGATATATTACAAGAACTCACTGAGCTCTGCCAACCTCATCTTAGACCCACAGCCAACAGAGGGAACCCATGCCAGTGGAAACAAAGATATGTAAAGCCCTTAGGATACTATCTACATGTACTTTCCGAACACCAGCTGGGGACATGATGGGGGTCTCACAGGCATCTGCTTCCATGTAACTCCATCATTTCCTGTATGCCATGTTACCACATGCCAGTGAGCACATTTATTTCCCCAACACCCCTGAGGAGATGTCCAGTAGGATGTGACTCTTCTACCATGTACCACACTACCCTGAGGTACTGGGTGCCATAGATTGCACTCATGTACACATCAAGGCACCACCCAGTGAAGAGGGTAGAATCTATGTCAACCACAAAGGGTACCACTCCATCAACTGTATGTGCAATGCCCATGGCATTATCCTGAATTTGTGTGCTGGCAGCCCTAGCGGTTATCTCAACTCCCATATCTGGCACACATCACAGCTTTACCAGATGTTTGCTAAGGGGAACATTCTGCATGGCCATTTACTGGGGGATGCTGGCTATGCACTGGAACCATGGATGATGACACCCATCAGAAATGCACACACATCCATCAAAGAACACTATAATGAGACACACACACAAACTAGGAACATCACAAAGCATGTGTTTGGGCTGTTGAAGTCATGGTTCTGTGCCTTGATATGAAGCCCTGCAGTACTCTCCAGCCACATGTGCACAGATGTTTACAGTATGTGCCATGCTGCATAATATGATTCTGTAGAAACAGCTGCAGTAGGATCAGCAAAGTGAAGGGACACACAGCCCCCCACCAGTGCCTAGGTCACCACAGCCATATCCACAGGGGTCTTGGTGGTGAAACCCCCTGAGGCTGTCCCTGTTGGCAGACATAGGTGTGCTCAATATGCCGTGGCTTAGGCCAAGAGATAATGCATAGCACATGCACTGACAACCTAGGGCCCTAGGGACTGACACCTTACTCTGACTCGCACACATATTAGTAAAATTATGCCAGCCAGACCACACAACCTGTACCTCACCATGTATTGGCTGTGGACTGCGTGCATCAGACAGAGGTAGCCCAGAACTACAGGTCTGTCACCTGCTGAATTTGCAAGGTAAGTCACTCTCTTATACACCACTTGTAAGGGGTACTACAATATGGTAGCATATGTATGGACCTGACACATGTATGCAAGGGGATAGAGTGGGCTATATATAGTGTGCTACTGGGCTACTTGCAGAGATCTATATTGGGCTACTTGTACAGATCTAACAGCTGCTTGGGTCAACAGGTACTCTATTCACCAGTATGTGCCCCATGATATCCACTAGGTCACATGGCTATAAACACCACTATAGTATTCAAGGGAGATGCCAAACAGTGGGATCACAGGGCAGTTGCATGACTGTCTGTGCCAGCAGAGCATGGGATGGTCATCCCCCACTCCAAACACATCAGTGTTCCCATACAACTGCTGTAACAGTAAGTCTGCAATGATATACCAGCAGACTAGAAAATTCCTGTATGTTGTTGATACTGTGAGGAATGAAACCTCTCTGTCTGGCAGCTGGTGTCAGTCACTTGGCCAGAGACAGTAGCATGGGTGATGGTGTTGACAGTTCAAATCTGAGGTACTCATCTGGTGGTATTTCCACTAATTGTCATAACCCCTCAATCTGTTACTGCAACAAAGCTGGACAAAGTCAGAGTGTGTGGGGGGACAAAGGGCCATACCTACAGACAGACATTATACGTGCTCTGAGTAACCTAGCAGGTGGCTAGTATAACAGCAGGCTGAAACAGGTCAGATTAGCTGCAGGATGTAAAGGCCATCACTGAAATCTGTCAGTAGTTACAACAATTCAGGGACTGCTGCTTACAGTATAGTACTAGAAAACCACAAATGTATGAGGAACAGAGCAGACATATGGGGTGAAATGCTGGACATTCTGCAGAAACATGTACAAGGAGAGGTATGCAGACAGTCACCCTGTGTAATGTTACATCATGTACCCCAGTCACAGCATACATCTCAACCTCTTAGACCAGTATATTTGGCCAAAGCCATGAATAAAAGTGAATAAAAGTGGGACTGAGGCCCACAAATAGGGACAGGTTATAAATATTTGCTGTTTCAAATGTAAAATGCCGTTAGAATAATAGGTCTTGCATTAGCATGAATCTCCTGATGTGTATGGAGTCTGAAACTCAAATGTCTCTCATTATTTATTGACTTCAATCTTCACTGATTTGCTACTAATTTGCCAGAAAACTACAATGTTATGTAAAATGGATCAAACATATGAGGCAAAATGCTGGCCAGTCTGTGAAGCTCTATACAGTTGTGAGGTATGAGTCACTTATTAAGGTCAGCAAACAAGTGGGGAATGCCTTGGACAATATCAGGGAAGTTCAGCACTGTGGTAACAGGTGCAGCAGCCAATGGCTTGCAGCACACATAGTCCCAGACTGGAGCACAGGTAGCTCTGGCCTAGAGTCACCTTGTAAGTATTGATAGTCACACTGGATATGCTCCCACACTTAGCTAACTTGAGCGCAAGTCTGTCACCTCAACCACCCAAAGACCTGCTATGTGGAAATATCCCTGTACATACATACAGCTATGTATACATATCTGTCTCTGCCTATCCCACTCATGCTTGATGAGTGTATCTATCAGTATGTGGCAGATATATATATATATATATATATATATATATATATATATATATATATATATATATATATACATATACATATATATGATAACAGGATGTATATATAGCTATATATATATCGCCAATGCAGTGGAGGCAGTCACAGATGTCAGACTGTGCTGCATCCATAACCCTAAGCATCCATCTGGTGTCATGTTCAGAACATGGCTGTGCCTCCATGACAGCCTGAAACATGTGGCGAGTGACCTGTGATTTTATACCTGCAACAGAAGGTGGATAGGCAGCAGTCTTCCTTTGAGCACCACTGTCAATCTGCCTGTGTGAGACCTCACCACCTCCTTGGATATGGCCAGTGTCTACACTCACTGATGCCATAGTTCTCAGTGTCTACACTCACTGATGCCATAGTTCTCACACTGTCTTGCACTATGTCGCCACTCTCTGACTGTCCGATATCTGTGACCTCTGGTGACTGGGTATGTGTGGGCATACTGACTCTGTGCGGGGACAATGGGGGGCAAAATAGGGATGTCAACTTCTGGGACAGATTCAGCCTGCAACAACCCCACCTGTGCCTCACTATGGCTACCATCATCAGAGTCTGATGAGACACTGACATCAGGTTGTGAGGGGGACAGAGTCCAACCTCCCTGTTCACCTATGAGAAGCAAGACAAAAGCAGTACATTACCACCTGCACTATTATGTATGGTAATCCACACAGACTCATACAGATGAGGATCCGCAACTGCATACGTGTCCCACATCTTCTCATCTCTGATCCTATGTACAACACACAAACTCACAACAACATACACAGACAAGTCAGGCCCTTTATAACATACACGTCACCTACATCTGGTTAACGTTGCCAGTACAATACATCTGTGAGGTATGAAATATGACAATGAATGTGATAGAACTACACATAAAACCCAGTAAACCTGCCTTGAGAATGATATGCCAGTTGTGGCATCACTGCCTCAGGGATGTACCATCTCCCTATTGTGTTTGAATGGCCATCTTGGAGTAATTGCCTCATGTATAGCAGGCTGCATAGTTGCTCATAACTATAAATGCAAACATGTTAATGTCTGCACAAATACACACCTGTCATTCCCTAGGCTATGTACTGTAGTTAACTGCTCTGAAATGGAACATACAGCTATTCTACTCTGGCTAAGTACAACAGTTGTGAATAAGGCAAAATGGCAGCCCTTAACTTTCATAGTGTATATATGATCTGTAAAGCAACACTATCACACTCACCAGGTACAGAGCCATGGACTCCGGCCACACCTGACGGAGCTATGAAAAGGTAAGCAAGAGGTATTGTAAGCAGCACCAAATATTGCAGTGTAACAAGATAATATGTGCGCATATCCACATGTACAATAGCTAATGTGAAACTGGCTATATTACTGACATTCTGAGTATGTGTGCACAACTGTGCATAAAAGCCAACCCCCCAATCCAGGTAGACCTGACACCCATGTACTGGTATGTAGAGCCTGCCACAATGACTGATGCAGTATTATACTGTTGAAGACAGTAAGCTTACCTGGACAATCCATTGATGTAAACACTGTGGCACCCACCTCGAGGATGTATGGCATGATGGATGCCTGGGAGCTGTTGGTTGATTCTAGGTTCACCAGGAATTCCTCTGTGGCCGAGAGTGGTTGTTCTGTCACAGGCCCTCCACTGGTGGCAGCACGATCCCTGGCAACAGCAGCTGCTCTTTGATGTGCAGCATTGACCATATCTGTGGCCCAGTGTCAGACCTGCTAGTAGGACCTGCTGTTGGCCAATCTGATTAACAGCCCTCACAAGGTCATCCCATAATGCTGCCTGCTCTTCATGATTGTGGCAACCCCGAGAAAGCAGGATGTGATGGTGCAGACTGAGGGCATTCAGTATAGCATCATTCCCCGCAGATGAAAATGGTGGATGTCTCCTTTGGTGCATTTTTCCTACAAGACAACAAGAAGGGAATGCATTACAGGACCAGATACATGGATTCCCATTATGTACAGATCCTACGCACACATAATTGCCTGCACTATCCACTGTTCCCTCACATGTCATACCCCACAGTCTGGCAATACACTACATGTGTGGCTATCACCAAGATAGTAGCAATACTGGGTAATGTCCATGTGTGCTGTGACAGATTCTGCTGTATGCCTCCACACCCATCCCTGCAGTTTACTATGGTGTGTCATCTATGGTCAAATCCCCACTAACATGTCATAGGGTCACTGTCGGACAAATAGCAGTGTGCTATTACAGCACCTATATGGGGACAGTCCAGCAATACCAGTGTGCCACAATGACAGAAAGCAATCCAAACCTGCTGTAGTATATGTTCCCTGTAGGCATCACACCTCTCAACTATACAGATGTTTTCAGAATGTCAATATGTTTCCCTCATAGATGTGGTCTTTTATGCACAAACCTGTAGATGTCTGACAAATGGTTGTCCAATCATTGATGGTTGCTGTCAGAAAATTAAAACAGAAGCTGACTGTCACACTTCAGACCCCTCAGAAAACACTTATGCTACAGTAATATCTGCCTGTCTATTCGCATTCTTACTTTGTATGGCCAATATATATACTCTGTAACTGAGTTTGGGCCTTTGTCCCACCATTAATTATGGCTTTGTCCTGATTTTTTACTGTAGGAGGTTGAGAGGAATGTTAGGCATAGCTCTCAACCAAACAGGGACAAATTTCCTTGAAACAGGGACTTAGCCAGAGTACATCAGGGACATTCAGGGACACTTTTACAATGTTAGAACTATTTATTTGTGACACTGACAGACTGAGAGGTGAATAATTACAGTACATTTCTTGATGCTACAGGAGTATACACCCTTACTTAGGGTCACTATGTCTTATGTGTAATCCACTATCTTTGTTACAACAGCCGACGATTGTAGGAGGGGATTGACAGTGACAGAGCGGAGATCTTATTCAAAGCAGGGACAGTTGAAAGGCATGCCTGTAGGTGTTGGACAACTAAGTATCATTGACATGTCAAAATCATAGATCTACTACAATGCTACTGTTGTAATTTCTATTCCCCATACCTCCATCCTCCCATCTGCATCCTGTTTTATGGGGAAATCTAGTATTAACCTGGTAGAGTGATGTATTCCTTTTTTTGAAGCATTCCTCTGCAAATGCTTTGCACATATGCTGTCTGTGTGAGTAAAGCCACATACAGACCTGTTCCTCATAAGCAGTTGCTTGCCTTTTGTAGGTAATGTTCATTAACAGGTAATTGTCTCTGCACCAAGCTGTGGCTCAGAATTGCTAATTGCATCCAAAACTTCTGAAATGCACTATCATTAGTCAATGACATGGCACCACAGTCCAATATATAAGATCATCATGTAGGCCTTGGCCCCTTTCTTATTCTGTGATATGGACATCACTGAGGTGTGAAGACTATAGCATCGCAGAGGGTAGGTACAAATACTGTTCACTGTAGAGATGTATGAAGTATATTGACAGTTTTGCCTCATATATTTGGTCAATGTCCCATGACATTGTGGTCATCTGGCAGCTCAATGGCAAACATTGTGGGTTGAGGTCAGTAAAGGGAGAGAGACATGTGAGTGTCACACTTCATACTCATCAGAATATGCATGTTAATGTAGTAACTGCTATTGTATCAACTTACTGTCTTTGTAGGGGCAAACTGTTAAACATGTCCTTCTCTCTGGACCTTTGCCCCCCCTTATGTATGGTTGCATCTGGATCCCTTGTTGTAGGTGGTTGGGAGGTATAGTTAGTCTGTAGCAGCAACCTTAACAGCTGTGTATGCTCCAGGCTGCAGCTGCTGCTGCAGTCTAGGACACATGGGGCATGTGTGAACAGTTTGGAGAATAACAAGCTGTACGTGTAACTGTGGCAGCAGTGGCAGCCCTGTTGTTACAGCAGATCCAGGGTAAGGGTACCCTTTACAGTCCAATCGAGGCATGTGCTTAAGTTACATCTGTTATGGAACAGTGCTAATAGCAGAGTAGTAGGTGACATATAGTTTGGCTATACGAATATGTGCAGTGTGTCCCTAACTGCAGGCCTTTGCCTTGCAAAACTGGGTAACAAATAATTCAGTAGCAGTAACCTATGGGGATTAAAATTGCATGACTCAGTCATTATTTGCTGTCTTCACAACACTGTAATTGAAGTGCAACACTGTGTGTGGCAAAATATACTGTATGCAAGGCATTTAACAAACTGAGCTACTGAGTTGGCACTGCAGCAGGTGTATTTTCAAGATATATGTGCAAACATAGAGGCTGTGGCACATGTTGTCTCCATCCATCAGTATGTGAATGGCTTTTAAAGAGAGTTTTTCTGCAGTAGGATCCCAGTTGAACATATATATTTTGCCACTGATGCCTTAGCAGGTGTGTTTAAAGATATTGCTGATAAAATGGAACATTTACCTGCTATCTCAGGCCTCACATACTTCCATTATTTTTTATTTGGTTGCCTACTGGTGTATTTTTGCATCAGAGTCCGAAGTACAATCCCGTTTTTCCTATTAGGTTTAGCTGCAGTCTGTCAGTGGCAATCAGTATGTTTTGCTGGAAACACCTGTCTTAGTTAAGATCTGTGTGGCATAGTAGGTTAATGCAGTAGGCTGTAACTGACAAGGGCCCCGGTTTGAAACATGGTGGAGGTGATCAGTTTGTACATGTGGTTAACAATGTGAGAAACACATAAAATCATTTAAGCAGATTTCTATGACTTTGGAGTCTCAAACCCCTAGACAGTGGGGTGAGGACAACATAAATGTGTTGTCAAGCCAATTGGAGCAACTTAGTTGTTTCCAGTGGACACGTGCAAAATGGAGAGCTATGTATGGGGCAATTTTTTTGTGGGACAGATGCCCATTTTTTTCTTTAAGGTGATAGTGGAATGTTGGAGAATGTAGGTGGGTGTGGGGAGGTAAGTTGGGTAGGACAGGAAGCAATTGCAGACAGACAAATACAAGACAGCAGATAGGGCAATGTGTGACACATGAGGGGGGTAAACACCTTGAATTGGGAGGGTGTTGTGGAATTGGAGATGGATGTGCCTCCAGATGGAAGCAGCAAGACTGACATCTCCACCCATAGGCAGCTGACACTGCTCCTTCACTGCACCAAAGGTGGCTGTGCTGGAGGCTTGGCGCCAGTTTCAGCCTGCCCCACCAGGTTGGTCAGTGTGCCCACAATCTGGTACAGGTTACGTTCATAGCTCCGATGAATGATCCTGTGTACCACGGCTGGCAGTTGCTGTTGGATGACTACCACCCTTCCACCACCACTCACAGGAGGAGGCCAGGCCCCATCACCTGAGGCAGTTCCACCTGAAGGTGGTGGAGAGGCAGCAGAGGAGGCACTACCGGCCTGGGTCCCAGATCTGACAGGACCCGGTGCCACAGCCAGCTGAGGTAGGATAGGCAGATCACTGGGAACTGGCCTACCCTGTTGTGCTGTGGTAATGAATGTATAGCAATAAGTATAGGTTAGTTATGAACAAAACCATTGTTACTAATAGCAGCATGCCAGAACATTGGAAATAACTTCATTACATTTCAATGCATATTATGTGAAAGACAACAATAAATAACAGAACAGTCAGTATATTAACAGCATGCCAGTAATAGTTATGGCATAAGGCAACAAAATAGGTAATTAAACAAGATATGTTAATATGCAAACATTTTAATACATAACAATAATAAAACACATGCCCTAAAATAAGCTTTAATGTAACGACATTTGTTAATAGTAAACCATAACCAATGAATAACAATAATGAATGAAGATAAGGGGTGGGGAGAGAGAGAGAAATGCAGTTCATTAATACCATTATAGCCGATATAATTGACAACACTACTGCTATCTACTCAACAGGTCTGTCCTTTCTTTATGTGCACAAGTGGCATATAGCTGCTGTAGCATGTGCATACCTCTCAAGCTACTCACATGGGACAGTATGGGCCAAGTATTAACAACTGCAGTTACACAACTAAACAGAATACTTGCACATCAGGTGGACCTATATAACTACCAAGGTGTACTGTGGGCTGAAGTAGTGATAATTTACCATTTGCATAATCATGCTGATGATAAATCTGTGACACAGGGATTATGCACTACTAATTACATTATGTGACAGTGTGACACTTAAGAGACATGTATGTGTACAGTACAGAAACTATAAAACTATCATGCCTTGCTTGGCAGGCATATGGATAGAACCCAATAGCAGTGACTGCAGAGGACATCTGCATCACATGTATTAATTGACTGCAGCAACCTTTAACAGACACTCCAGGCAGACAGTCATACCAAAGATTACACATTTTATTTCTTTCATTTTATTTTATTATTATTATACTTATTTCCTTTATTTTATGCTGTATTTTCACATTCCTGGTAATGATTGTAACAATCTGTGACATCTAAACACAAAATTATTTACCCATAATATGGGCTACCTCACCCATTTACCTGTAGTTCCTGTGGAGAGAAAATTTGTAATCATTATATAACTGATACTGTAATATTTAGTGCTACATAGCAGTGGATTCAAACCCTGGTCTGCGGGTGGCAAAATGTACTTCATATCGAGTATTTAACAAACTGTGCTACTGAGTCGCTGCTGGTGACTGACTCACTGATATCTGCCTAGAGCTCACCTGGAACCAAAATATGACTTGGTAATAGTAGTACAGTTTTATACTAGACTGCAGTGACAGTTGAACACACATGCATGAAATTCAAGCATGACAGAGATACTAGGTATACTATACATTACTACATAAAATGCAGGTGTACATAATATATTGTTAGTGGGTTGAAATATCTGTGAAGTCAAAAAACAGTATCAGATTATGGGTTATTATTTGCAGTATACAGCTATTATACTGTTATAATTGACTGCAGCACCGTACCTCACAGTCTGAATGCATATAGCTGAAATGTAGTGGTGAAAACAAGACATTCCTGATGTGCACAATTTACCTTGGTGTTTTTGGTATTGGTTCATGTGTTATTGCAGAACAGCTGCCATAGTTCATTTCTTACAAAACAGCTCTGAATCTACACTTATTGCTCAACAGACTTTATTGGATATATCTTCATGCAGGTGCTGGTATTGCTTCATATTTTTATTGCAGAACAGCTGTCATAATTGATTTCTTGCAAAACAGCCCTAATTCTACACTTATTGCACAACAGACTTTATTAGAGATACCCTCATGCAGTTACTGGTATAGTTTTGAGTTTTTATTGGAGAGCAACTGCCATTATGCAGGTGGTGCAATACAGCTGCAATTCCATAGTTATTGCACTGAAAACTTTATTGCATATACTTTATTATAGTTAATGCTTTAGTCTTCCCTGCTTATTCCATTACAGTTGGCAGTATCCACCTATTGCAGTACAGCTGTAAGCCCACATTCATTGGAATACAATCTTTATTGTATATACCAAATCACAGTTAATGCTTTATTCTTTCTTGCTTATTTGTGCATAGATAGCAAAATACTTCTGTACTTACCACACTCATGGTGCAACCTGGCCAAGTGCCCAGTATGCACCTCAATGTTGCGAGCTCTCTCCTCTGCAGCTGTTGGGAGAGAAGCACATCATTATGCATATCAGTTTATCAGACATTCAGATTAGGTATTGGTGAAACAAAGGTAAAATAAATTTTACAGACTTGTGGGGCATTCCCTTCCTGAGCTTCTCAGACCCTGGTGTCCAAGAGATCCCCCTTTCTATGCTTGAGGTCATCATGGTGATGACAAACCTGCTCACCTGTGTGAGGGATACCTGTCACACTAGTAAGTTCACATGACAGCTGGTCCCAGGCCTCTACCTTGCACTCTGAGACATAGAACCCTCCCTGCAGAACCCAGCCTTCATGTTTTTTCACCAGGAGTCCAACCATGACTCTGGACTACTAAATGCCACACCACTGCACCCAGAAGCACAGACCCTCCCCAACACTAGCCATAGTCACTACACAGGTAGAACTCTAACAGATTATGCTGTCTTCCCATGTAGTGAGCTTAATATAGCCTGTTTTCCCACCCTTAAACACCACTGGGCTATATTTAAAAATGCAGCACATCATTTAGCACCTCACAAAACAGTTCAGGTCAGCCAAGCAGTGCTTAGCAGTGCTTTGTGGTGCAAAAATCAGCCAAGAAGTGCCAAGCAATGCATAAACATTTTCAGCTGTTATGTTTTTATGCACTGCTTAGCAGGTCTTAGCAGAGCTTAGCTGAGTGCAGCAGGCCAGAATTTCAAAATAATTTGCATAATTTGTATTTCGAAAATAAATGTTTACTTACCCTTCCATGTACTCAAACCCGACACCTACTGTACACTAGGCTATAACTCTACCTATTTAGCTACATGGACATGTGGAGTTGTGCTATACCATTACATATACCTCTGAGCTACTTATAAGCACTACTGAGCATTGTGTCATGCAAACCAGCTCAGCTATGTTTAAACTTGACCTTTAAATAAGTAATTAAATGCATTTGGTTTCTACCTTTAGATGTCTGGCAGGTGTCAAAATGATTATTCTCAAATGCTTCACTTATCAACCTGCACTGCTTCCTAAGAAATCTGGTAATTATTCTTCTATGTTCTTTCTGACAACCCAAAATGATTCTTTTTACAGATCTATCCAATGACTCTGTCTCATTTTGTATAACATTAGATCTATTGAGAGGCAATTATAAAAATAAAAAGTAACTTTTTTAATTTAAAACACCTGTTTACAAGGTGAAATTCAGAAAGTGAAAAGAACTGAACTAATATGAGTGATATTTAAAATCATAGCTGAATCAAGAAGTAAAATCTTAACTAAATACTTCCTGGATCAAAATAGATTTTATGAGAGGACTTGAAGCTGATACTGGGTTAGAATTATGTAAGAAAAGCAGATAATTTATTTTCAGAGGGTAGAGGATAGGTGCATCCAGGAATCAGCCAACTGTTTCCAAATGCATTCTGGATGCTTCTAGTAGCTACTGGTCAGTAGAGCATT
This sequence comes from Protopterus annectens, assembly GCF_019279795.1. Classification (NCBI taxonomy): domain Eukaryota; kingdom Metazoa; phylum Chordata; order Ceratodontiformes; family Protopteridae; genus Protopterus; species Protopterus annectens. The sequence continues at coordinate 230,094,709 of NC_056751.1, read as the reverse complement.
ATGTTCTAAGAAGCATGCTGAGGACTGGAAACTTAGGTGTTTGTTTCTATCCAGTGTGTATAGGACATTCTAGTTTAGTAGACAGGTTTTAAATGTTAACCAAAATAAATCCACAAGTATCCAGGCTGCAAAACAATTCCAATAATAATGATGACGAAGCCAGTCAAAAGGCTAAAAGACAGTTTTAATCTTGAAATCTTAAAAGTAACAAATCCACTTGGTTAAGCACTTTTGTCTACATTAAGACATCCTCAGAACCAAGACAAATAATAAAAAACAAATTTAAATATAATGTAAAGACACACCCATATAAAAACCTCCAATAAAAGCTATCAAGCAATTAAACATACCAAACAGAAATAAAGCAACAGTAACTAAATGTTGCAGCCACAATACCAAATGTAATAGATGCTTCATATACTTTAAAGTGTAAGTGAACATTTTTTCAACTCACTTGAAATCAAAATATATTCATTTAACCCTGGTGGGTTTGTTGTATCTAACCTAATCTGCCACAACATTTCTCTATGCAATAAGATGTCCTCCCAATCACCTGAAAATTATGTTGTTGTAGTTTATTCAAGTATCAAAAAAAACAAACTTATTGAAGTCTGGACAACACATGGCATGCCTTGCCAGTGCACTTATGTTGTCCCCCTTTTTTATGTTGTATACATGCTGATATATTCATTGTTTCAAACTATTCTTAATCTTGCCTACTTCAAACGTGCTGCATGTGCAACACATAGCAAGATAAATATTTTTTTCAGCTCTACAATTTAAACATTTTACTGTGTCCCAATGGTTAATAATGATCAAAACTCCATTGTCCTTTTTCATATTAATGTAGGAACAAAATGCACACTGGTGACATTTCCTAGTCGTAGATACACCTCTAAATGTTATTGAAACAGAAATGTATATATTTATGTATATGTATCTATCTGTATCTATCTATCTATATATATATATATATATATATATATATATATATATATATATATATATATATAATAAAATAAAGTCACAAAATGTGATCATCTTTGGCAAATTTATAGCAATGTTCTGGTTATGCATATTAGAAAAATAAAAGTTTTCATTTCAAGTACAAATGTATGTTTTTTCATACTGGTAATGACAATTTGTGGTTACCATTTATGGTTACTATTAGGTTTATCACCTAGTCCACCACTTTAAGATTTACACTATATAAGCTCAGAATAAAAGAGGTTTTTAAAGAGTCTTGCTGGATGTGCATATGGATACAGTGTTAACATCTCTTTCAAGTTCCATAATCCTTAGTGAGGTTTGGACTTAAATTAAACAGCTATTCAACCTCAATATTTGATCCAGTGTTGCACAGAAACAAGTCTGACATATGGTGATTCAACTGCATCGAGATGGAACAAAGGATCATGACTTTGTATGATATCTTCTAATAGTAGTTTTACACCAAAACAAAAGGGGACAGTGTTAACCTTTGATAATCCTTGTACATTAAGGCAGCAGAAATGGAAATGAAGGCACTAGAACAAACCTGCTGGTGGCTGTCGTTCAGAAAGCTGGTAAGACAGTTTGGGACTATCCACACTTCCACAATAACTTTGCAGATATTTCATTAGGTTACTATGTATGACTGTGTAAAATGCTATACTTACAACTAGAAAAATAGAAATGGATATGACTTACCTGTGACCGGCACACAATAAATCAGTCTCCATTTTATGACTTTAATCTTAGAATTGTGCATCGTATGAATTCCATGTGGGTATCCTAAAAAGCCATCATTGGTTTTGAATTTCTCCACTTAACAGACTACATTTCTGAATAACCTGACATAAAAATTGAAGTATACATAGTTACCAAGTAATTTCTTCCAAGAAGAAACTACAACTGCCAAATCTTATGGATCTAGGAAACAAATATTGTAGAAATAATATTAATCACTTCTGCCATGGCCCAGTTAATTGAATTACCATGAAAAGCAGGTATAACCTATATGTAATCTGCAGAATGTATGCCTCATCAAATTAATATTTTTTGTGATCTTTGAGATGCCATGGAACTTAAATATGGACCAACAGGTGGGGTGAGGCTCACATGAACTGTGCTATTTCAGACAGGTGCTGAATTCTGAATGGATGCTTGTGATCTCAGAAAAAAACTTTTGCAAAGATCTCATAGTGGGATTATATAAAAATACATTTCTAGCTAAGAGAGGCGAGGTTACAAAACCTGTTGATGTTTTGGAAGAGTTGGGCAAGCCCATTCCCTTCATAAACATAGTCTGTTATTTATTTATTTGTTTATTTATTTATTTATTGTTGTCCATATTTAGTCAGTTCAGGAAATGTGGTGCTGTATGACTCCACTGCATAATGCAGACAAAAACCGTAGACACTTAGAACAACATGTTTAACCTGTGATAAGTACATCAGCTACAGGAATAATAGCTGTAGGTAAGATTGGTCATGGTACAATACTCCATTTCTCACAAGCGTTTACAGATCAATTGCAAAACTCCAAGCATGTTGTTAGCAACAGTATTTCTTGTTTTGATTGCCAGGATACTATAAGAGTACAGGTATTCTGCAATTAATGTTTTAGATTTTAAATTATTTTTTCTTCATTTACAGTTTCACTGCATGAGTCCCTATAGCAGTTATTTTGCTTTTAATGCTGACATTCCAATAACCTTTTTAACAGAATTTTACCCCAAATACTGTGGGGCCAAAAAAAGTTCACACTATAATAGACTGAAATTCAATTTTAGTCATCTCTTTTTTTAAACGATGTTAGTGAAGGTCTACATGTTTGTACAAAGATATGAAATAAAGACAATCATCATACAGCCTGCTTTAGTTTATTACTGAGAAAGAACATGGCAATTAGCTAGCAATAATTTACAGAAACAACTGTTCTAACTTGTTTAAGTTAACTATTGCAAATTATTCTAGTTAACTGCTCAGAATTTACTGATATTGTTCTGTAAATCCTGCCGTAGTATATATTTCAGGAAAAGTTGGCAGAATGAAAGTTATATATTTGATGGATAGTTGGCTGCAAGAAAGGAGGGTATTCCATTCAATAAATAAAAAAAGGATTGTTTTTAAATGAGAAATAAAAATAATATGCACATAAAGGATGCTTTAAAATATTCAGATATATTGTCCAAGTGATCCATGACTTGAAGAAATTTCTGTGCTCTTCACTGAGCCAATGCAATTTGAAGAGATAGCTATTTTAACATGAGAACTGAAGAAAAATGCTGTCTGTGTGCACATTGCCATTTATCAATACTCATAACATTTTGTAGAAAGATTAGCTCTGAACAAAAGAATATAAAACATTTTCTGAAGCTAGAACATATTTAACAAACTGCACCTTATAAATGTGTACTAATGCAAATTTTAACTAACTATTGATGCTACTTTCAAAAAATAGAAATAAGTGTTTTTATCCTTATCCAAAGTTTTATGTAAGAAATGTCAGTCTATTTATTTAACTATATAGCAATGAAAATCAGAGGTAATGCAAACAATTCTATTCTAGTTGGACTATACAACAGGTCTGGTATAATCTATATCCGAGCTGCATGCATTGGACACAGTTTTTGTCAGCATCCTCTTTTTTATACTATTTTTGCTCAAATATATGTTCTAAGTCAGAATATCTGAGCGTAAGTTCTGGTTTCATTTTTGCAACTTCACTGAATTCTGCAAAAGTAGAATGCACCAAGGTAGACATTCTTGAAACATGTAACCAATGTCATTCAGTGCTTATCTGAATCTAGGCTTTTGATAAGTAGATGAATTGTTTTCATTCTTGTGCATTTAGTTACATGCGCACCCCTGTTTGTGCATCTAATGAATGTTGAATATTAAAATACGTAACAGTGGCACCTGTTATGGTAAAATAACTTACTGCACTTGCTTTCTCAACAAAAAAGAAATCAGAAAGTAAATATTTTGATCGCATGTGTATGTGATCAGAATGTTGTATTACTTTGAATTATTGACTCATCTCCAAGGGAAAATGATAAAATCTAGGGTAATTGTCCATTTTGTGATATTAGCTGTGGAAACAAAATTGCCTTTGCAATAACATGCAATGCTAGTAAATGCATACAAAAATATTGATTTAATTGGGATAAAAATAGTAATTTCATTGTTTTCATATTTAATATATGCATCTGTGTAATTATATATTGCATCCTGTTTCTTTTCAATGGAAGCAATCTTTCAGATGGAAGTCACATTTTCTCAATTTTGCCTAGGGATATAAAAAGAACCTATTAATTACTCAGTTTTAAATTCAAATCAACAGAAAGGACCTACTTTTTATTAAACAAAAGCATCCATGTTTTTAATAAGCAAAATGAAATCTGATTAAACATTTGCAAACATCCAGTTTTGCTGTATATTATGCAAAGTGATTAATCTAATAAAATAACTAATGGATGTCTCAAATTTATTATCTCATGGCAATACTAAATTGAAGGTTATTATTCAAGATCAGAATGTACAGTGCATAGAAATGTAAAAGTTGTTTGCACAGGAATATTTTCATTTATATTTTTCAAAATTTATTTTACATAATTGGCTACAATGGAGAGAACTTCAGACTATATATTAATAAATACATACATACATAAATAACTGGATAGATTGAGTTTGATAACTGGTTGATCCTGCAGGAAAATTAAGATGACTGACTCTAGGGAGACTTGAGTAAACTATGGCACTGATACTATAATAAAATGCAGAAAATGTGAAGCAGGAAACCATGAAATAGTAATAAAATTATAATATATAAATAGAAACTAGAAAACACATCAAAGGTACATTTTAATATGAAGAGAACATAGCAATGTCAAATGAAGATAAAAGATGCATAATATAAAATGACATACGTCAGTGTCAGTGGTGCAGCAGGTAGTACAGTTACCTTTGGGGAGAAAGTTCTGGATTCTATTCCCGGATCAGGTGTATTACTTGCTAACACTGGAGTACAGCATAAGAGAATGCTGTGTTTCTGAATTTGTTGATCTTCAGCTGTTAAGATAAGGTCCCACCTGCTTGAGTTGGTAGTGGATCAAAAAGATCCCAAAGCACATATTAAAACGAAAAGGTAAAGTTCTTTAATGTCCTGGTAGTATATATGCCACCTTGAGTCTCCCCTAAAAAGAGACCACTTGCCTAATGGGACTGACTTGGTCAGCAAAGTATGTATATAACAATTATAATTTAAACAGAAAAATGGCACCCTAGAAAGGACTATGGTATTATGTCTTTCAGAGAGTCGTAAAGAGGTGGGATGCATTGCATTTTCTTGGGAAAAAAAAAACTTTTTCATTTGATTAGGATTTAGATTAATTTTAAAGAGGAGTTTAGCGTATTAGACAGTAGTATGGATCCACAGACAATTTACACCTTGAGTACAGTATTACACTGAAGCTATGAACATAAGAAGAACCACAGCTATTAAAAGAATGTTTGTCCTTTTGCTGCATGGGAATGAAGAAGTCAGCAACTGCTTGTCAGGTATTTGTGTTAAATGCATCATTCTTATCCTTCTGGTAGTATGCTGAGCTCATATAAATCACAGGTAAACACTGATAGTGAATGCCTGAAAGTTCTGTTGTTAGTGCACAATATTCTGTCATTTCTTGTAAGTACTGTAACCCATGAGAATATTTTGAGAGATAGGCATTGCCTGATATACTACAACAAACAGCCAGACAGCACCCAGGGGGTGAACAGCTGTCTAGGAAGTCATTGGTAAATACTACCATCACACAAGGTAACTATGGTTTGCTTGCAACATTTGAGCATATCATCCCATAGCACTAAACTTGTGGTAGAAGCCTATTCCCTCCATTCTACATTATGTCAGCCCATAGCTATACAGCTGTCTAGGATATTCCACTGCCATAGAGGAGATATTGTAAGAGTTTCCTAAAGTACAGCCTCTTCAATTCTGGAAACATTTTTGACTGCCAGTTACAGTAAGTTTGTGATCCATATCAAGTTCTCAACAATGACAATGAAGCTCCAAGAAATTGTGAATGGATTATATGCTATAATGGATTATATGCTATAGCACCCTCTAAGTCTAGTATCTGGCAGTGTTTGCAAATGCATTGCTGTGAAGTGCCCCCTAGTAAGAATGCAGAATAGTATATCAACAGGATAGGTGGGTATTCTTTGAACTGATGACCTGTATTCTAGGCACATGGTATCAGCACACAGCTGTCAGCACAAACACCTGTCAGTGTGTATGATTCAAACATTTAGATAATATGGGCTTTCCAAACAATTTTTTACAAATGGTCAAGTCCTATATGGCCACTGAATGGCTGATAATGTTCAGGACCAGAAGCACAATTCAATTAATAGACACATTATACAAGTGCAGACTTCTTTCCTAGTAACACTGAGATAATCAATATCCACCTGAACTTCGGCGGATGATGACTTCCACAAGCTATGCAATGCTGGCAAAGAAATACTGGCTAAGAATCCAGCTGTGATAGACACTAGCTGAGATGGGTAATGACTCAGCACATGTTTGGTTTGCTAAATACCGAAATTACATGTTTGAATACAACAAGGGTGCCCTTCAATATGCACCCAAAAAAAACATCATACATGATCATTGTAAGTTTAATGCTTCAGAAAATCAGACCATTAAAGCATGGTGGCTTCTCCAGCTGGAGTGCATGAACTTTGACACAGTAACGCAACTGAACAATGATAATGTAATTGAATAATAAGTCTGGAAGGAACATCAGCACCAAAGAAAAGAGTGTGTGCTGTATATCCAGGAACAAACAACATGACAAAAGTCTTAGATAAAGCTGTATACAAAGTCATTCCTGTATATACAACACACAGGCTAACATGATGTCACACAAAAGAATACTGCAGTGTTGTGTGTCCAATAAAAAAGATGCTGAATAAGGTATTTCCTGATTACTTGTGGCATTAGATATTAGGCTCAATTAAACCATTGCCCAGAGGTTATATATGGCACATGCATCACCTTTTGGAGAGGCAGCAGAAAAAATACAGGACAGGGAGTATGACTCCCAATCAATTGAAACATATTGCATGCTCCACTAGAGATAGCACTGTAACTCATGTTCTTTGACATGCTCTGCAGAATGTATTGTCCCCAGGAGTCATTACAATTCATGCAGGCTTCATGAAGAGCCTACACGGAATGTACCCGTATACACGGCCACGGTTCTTCCTTGGCAGAGCATCATATATATTAATTATGGTACGCTGCTGTGGGAGAGCACAGTAACACAGATTTTGAATCCATGTAAGCAACACTGTAGAGGTGCACTGTACTTGTTGACTGCCCAGAAAACTTCTGGACAGTTGGTGAGCACAGCACAATACCTTTTGGCCTGTTAACCAGATAGTACTGCATGAAATTACCATTTTAATTTTTTTTTACATTTATGTGCTTGTTTGTGTGGTGCAGTGCATTATGCAGCTATGGTTAGCATTGCGCACATATACAGTACACATCTGCTAGACATCTAAAAATAGAAACTGGAGGTATTCAATTTTAATTCATTTTTTTTTATGTGTTTGCGTGGCATGGTACACTGAGTAGCTATGCTTAGCTGCACTTACATACACAACAGACATTCGGTAGACATCTAAAAATAGAAACTGGATGTTCTCAATTGTTGTAGTTCTGTTGTACTTAGAAATGTGCAAACCTGTGCTGTGAAGCTACACTACACTTACAGGCACCTTGTAGTATATGTGAAAATATAGGAGCTCCCTTCACTGTCCCACTGGTTAGATAGGTTGAGTCATAACCTTCAGTGTAATAGGTCCTGGGTTCAAGTCATAAACAAACATGCATTTTACATTTATTGCTGTGAAAATGTGTCAGGTTCATAGGTTCATAGGTAGGTACTAGGCTGTTGGCCCTAGGGCCTACATAAGCCTAGCCAAAAAGGTACCATGACTTTTGCCACCCAAGAAAATTATTTTCTTGTGCTCTGATCCCCGGGGTGAATTTCCTATTTTCTATCCAATCATCAAGATTTTTCTTGAAGAGGGCTAATGAGGAGCTTTGTTTGATATAGATAGGTAGTTTGTTCCAGAGTAAGGGAAGTCTCTGGGACAGGAACCTATCCCTCCAGCATGTTCTGTTTTTGTAGTGACAAGGTTTAGGTCCCTAGAGTGTGTAGCTCAGACTGATTGGGATTTCTTTAAGTGGAGCATCTCAAATAGCTCTGGGTTTGACATAGCTTTGTATGTTAGGCAGAGATCACCGCTAAGTAGGTAATATGTGACCGAGTAAAGCTGGAGTTTTTAGACAGTCTGCGTAAGGCATCTGTTTGAGGCCAGTAATCCTCTTTGTGAGGCCTTTCCAGTTGTTGTAGATGTCTTGTGAGGTACATACCAAAAGGGGTGTTGTACTCTATAATGGGTCTAATGAGTGACGAGTAGAGGGGAACAATGACATCTTTTTTCTTGGATGAGAAACCTTTTGTGATGAGGTGTACCACATAGAATGATTTCCTGACTACTGTGGTGATGTGATTATCAAAGGAGAGACTACTGTCCACCTGTGTCCCAAGGTCTTTTATCACACTTTCTGTGTTAAGTAGACTACCACCTATGTAGTAGCTCATGGGTCCGGAGGTTTTACCAAAGGGGATGACAATGCACTTTTTTGGCATTGAGCTTGAGGCCATGGCTTTGACATCAGGCATCTGTCTCCGTGAAGCCCTTTTGTAGGATTTCCACATAATTAGGAGTTTCGATTATGGCTCCTAGTTTGCAGTCATCTGCAAACTTCATTAGCCAAAGACCTTCTGTGTTAGCCTGTACTTAAGAAAAGTAGATACCAAACAGGAGAGGACCCAGGACTGAACCCTGTACTACTCCACTTGTCAATGGTCTGTAGTTGGATTTGGAGTCTGCTACTTTCACAGTGTGGGTTCTGTCAGTGAGCCAGTTGGCAACTCATCTTGTGACATAGGGATTTATACCAAGTTTAGTAAATTTATCTATAATTCCAGAGTGGGGGATGGTGTCAAAAACCTTGATGAGATCTAGACAGGCTGTGTGAACCACCTTATCCTCATTTATAGCTTTGGTGACTGCTTCAAAGCAAAGATGTCTGTCAGGTTTAGAAAACATGATCTGCCTTTTACAAACCTGAACTGGGTGGGGCTCAGAGTTTGGAGATTACCAATGTCTTTGTGTATAAGATTCATGATGATACATTCCATGGCCTTGCAAACCAGGCTCGTTAGGCTAATGGGGCAGTAGTCCCTGGGGTTCGTGGGGCTCCCCCTTTGTGGAGTGGGATAACCATTGCTGTGTGCCATTCAGTGGGTACAAAGCCTGAGGTGAGGCTATGATTGAACATGGTGGTTAGGTGGGGTGCCAGTTCATTCTACAGTTCATGTAGAACGCAGCCTGGGATGTTGTCAGGTCCCATGGATACTGTGTTCTTGGCTTTGGAGAGTGTGTTTTTTACTTGTGCAGCCATGATTACAGGAGCTTTGCATTCTTCCAGTATAGAGATGGGCCCTTTAGAGGGTGAGAGGGGGATAAAGTTAGCACTGAACCTATCTGCCAGGATGTTGGCAATATCAGATGGTTCTGTATATTTAGTGCCATTGTGCTGTAACTCAGAGCAGATCTGAGTGTTGCCATTGAGATTCTTGAAATAGCTATAGAATGCTTTGTGGTTGTCTTTAAAATCAGTGGCAATTTTGTTTTCATAACTAGCTTTAGAGGATTTTATGTGGGAACTCAGCTTCTTACTGAGGCTGACCAGAGAGTTCCTCCAATCATGGAATTTTACTCTTTTTTGCAACAGTTTCTTTCTTCTATTGTACAGTTTGTCTATGGCAGGGGACCACCAGATTGTCTTTCTTTTTTTGGAGGATAGCATCTTGGTTCTTTTAGGGATAGCATGATCCATGCACTTGTGTATGTACTTATATAGTGCATTTGTATAGGATTCACCAGTCATACCTCTATTCTCCATCTGCATGGGTGTAGTGAAGTTTGTCACTTCTGTCTTAAGAATCATGAAGTTGGCTTTAGAGAAATTTTTTATGGTGGTTTCCTTAATGGGGGGTGGTGGCAGGATGTGGATGTCTAGAGTGATTAGCTTGTGGTCGGATCTGACCAACGAGGAATTGACCTCTGGTGTGGAACACTGGTCGCCCATTTTAGTAATGACCAGATCTAGGATATTGCTGCCCCTGGTGGGGGTGTGGATAAGTTGATCCAAGGCATTGGAATTTATGAATTCCAGAAAACATTGAGCAAAAGAGTTGGTACATGAGTTGTTTTCCCAGTTAATGGTGGGTAGTTGAAATCACCCATTATTAGGGTGTTAGGTTGTACCCTAATATTTTCCAGTGTATCAAGAAATGAGGAGTGGGAATCCTGGGGCATGGTGGGGGATCTGTAGCAAGTTACAATTTAGATTGCGGTCTTGCCAGAGTTAGTTGCACTTGGATAATCTGGGATGCATTATGCTGAGCAACTAGCCCAGAGGTGTGGATATCCTTAATGAATATGGACATGCCTCCACCTTTAGTGTTTCAGTTCAGGTTAGGAGGCCGAAAGGTGTGGTATGAATTATAGCCTGGTAATGCAGGGGTCCTCTCTGGAGCCTTGAACCAGGTCTCTGTCACTGCACAGATGTCAATGTTCTCCATTTTAAGGAGTGTCTCGAGTGAATGCATTTTGAGGTTTAGACCTCTAGAATTGAGTAGCATTACCCTCAGATTTTGCTTGCTCGTACCTGTTAAGGTCATAAATTTGTCATTTGAACCTTGCCTAAAAAAGGCACTATAGGGGTGTCAAGAGTCTTCGCCAGTGTCCGGATTCCCAAGGGCGACAGGTGCAGGCCTTCTCTGGAAAAGCATCATGGTCTGTCGATCATGTCATCCCAGGCAGACAGATACTGGATCGCCTTAGAATGACACCAGAAGCTTAGCCAATTGTTGAAGTCAATCATTTTGTCCTTGTATTGTGGTATCATTCTGGGTGATGGCATGATGCTACTCAGGGCCAGGGTCGTACCTGCCTGGGCTACAAGATCAGAGAGCTTCTCCATGTCTCTTTCCATGTAGTCCAGGGAGATATGTCTCAGGTCATTCACACCAACATGGACAATGACCGAGTCACATTTGTACTTATGGAGTGACCTGAGTACGTGTGTTATGTGGTGGATCCTGGCACCTGACAGGCAGCTGACAGTAACTTTCTCCTTGTTTAGCCTGGTGAGTGGAACATCAGAGTGCCTGACTATAGAGTCACCTATGACTAGAGTGTTGGGTACGTTGTTATGCCTTATGGGCTATGGTTGAGTGGCACACTGAGTTTGTGGGCTATGTGTCATTTGGGTTGTGTTGGGGGTGGAGGCTGCTTGCGTTTCTGCTTTGGAGATCTCTACTGCTTGAGCAGATTTTTAATGAGAGCCTTCATGAATGTAGGTATGTGTTTCGTGTTTCTGTGTGTGTGTTTTGGTGATGTAGGTTTTGAGGGACTATGTGATGAGTGTGGTGTGGTGCAAGTGTTTACCTTCTCCTCTTGACTGTCTAGTCCAATCTTGGGTGAAGAGAGCTTTGCTTCCAGTTTGGCTATATAAGGGGATCTCTCACAGTTGTAGTGTAGGAGGAGACAGTTGTCTGTGTACATGAGGCAAGTGCTACATTGCCCCAGGATGCCCAGATTCATCAGGTAGACAGGAGAAAATACCGGGAGCTGACCCTTAGACATGCCTGGATAGGTGCTTATTTATTAAGTACTAAAAAATATTTTCCTCTAGACAAGTGAGGAAGGTTGAGTGCTGTAGTAATTTGTAGCTTATTTAGTGCTTACAGTGAGTTCTGAACAAGTGCTGAGCTCAAAGAAAGAGATTGTAATGCTAAAACTAAAAAACTGGCTCATTGTAAGGAAAATTTTGAAGAGCAGACTTTATGTCACCGGGAATAGTTTAACCCTAGCTAAGCGGGTGTATATATACATATATACATATATATATATATATATATATATATATATATATATATATATATATATATATATATATATATATATACATATATATATATATATATATATATATATATATATTTATTTATTTATTTTTTTTTTTTAAATGAGCAAAATGATTTAAACAAATTAACCAATTAGCCAATAAAAAGCTAAAAACTGAGCCCTGTTCAAGCAGTCTTTGATCAGACAAGTTCTAACTGCACACTCCTACCACTAGGACGTAGGGGAACCTCCTCCAAAAAATATTGTCTGGATTAATGCTCAAGTTATACAAACAAAGCTAGATTCAGCAGGTCTGAATTTAGTCTATGCTACAGCAAACAAGGCGTACCAATTTCAGAAAGAAACGTTTCAAATAAGCAGGCACAATAAGCGTTTAACCAGAAACTCCCAGCTCAGAAGGGCAGAATCTACCCTCTCCTCCCACATGAGTGCAGACCACACCTTCTTAATGTAAAACACCTAGTCTGAAGCCCAAGTGCTTCAACCAAAGGCTTAGAATAACAGTTACAATTTAATCAGGCTACTAACAAGCAGTAATAAATGCAGCAGACTAAATGCAATTAAGTACATTTAAGAACAAGCAGCAAAAGTAAAATAAAGTAATAAAGTAGGAAGAAACACAAATACAGTAAAAGCAGATGAATAAAGTGCAATTTTTTATATAACAATAGGAAATGAGTAAACTGATTTAAACAAATTACCCAATTAACCAGTAAAAATATCTCAAAACTGATTAAAACATCAGTTTAGTTTAAAATTAGAAAAATGTTACATTTTGAAGAGATGTCGCTTAAAGTTAGTCAATGGTTTATTCCTGTTTTCATGTTGCTAAGCTTCACTTACACATGGTCTGTGCGAGTTTGCGTGATGCTAAGCAGCACGGTGCTTTTTTGAAAGTTACAGCATGATGTGTAATGGCAGGATGTAGCCTATTTAAAGGCCAGTAGGTGGACATATCACATCATTTGTTGGAGTTCTAACTTGGCTGTGGATATGTCTGATGCTGCTAGACAAAGAGTGCACTTGTGTGCATAGAAGTGGGGAGTGCTGGAGTACAGAGTGTTTGTTGGACTCCTGGTTAAGAATTATGAGCTCCAGCTGCTGCAGGGCAATTACCAGGGCTCAGAGTGCAAGTCTGAGGGCTGAGATCAGTTGGCAAGGGAATTTACCATTGCTACTTGTATCTCCCACACTGGTGAGCAGTGTCGTCACCACTATGATGACCTGAAGCATAGAAAGAGGGAACCTTGGACACCTGGGTCCAAGAATATAGGGCTGGGCAAACCCCAAAGATATGTAAGCATGCTTGCAGGAATTTAGAACAATGCAAGCTGAATCTGTGAAAAATTGGTATGCATAGTGGTTTGCTTCTCTTCCCAGAGCTGCAGAAGGGAGGACTTGCAATGTCTAGTCCCATGCAGGGTGCCTGGCCAGGATTAGATAATCATGTGGTAAGCAGGAAAACATCAAAGTAGTAACTTAATGTGTAATGTAATTACACAATAAATTCATAAAAGAGTTTGGAGTCTTAATAGTCAGGTATGACATACCTTGGACATGTAACATCTTTATTAATGTATCACTGCCTACCTGAAATGGCAAAGTAAGTTAAAGCAATTAAGCATGCAGTAATGTCTAGTATAGTAAGCATGCAGTAATGTGCAATATAGTAAGCATGCAGTAATGTGTAGTACAGTTTCCAAACATCAGTTAATGTTGGGGTCTACCCAGATTAAGAGTCACTGTTCAGATCTGGTCATTGTCTGAAATATGCCGTAGGTTGTACTCTTAACAGAACTCCTACACAACTATCCATGGTCTACATGCCAGAGTTGAAGCAACATTAATCAATACATTTTAAAGGGTGATGGTGCTTTGATAAGTAATGTTTTCATATAAAGTGTTCACTGTTCCTGTACTCACTGCATGTGTGTTCTAATGTGACACCAGTCAGGTGTGACATGTAACTGAATACAAAATTCAGCACAAAATGTCAGTAATAAATGTAGTGCAGTACCCAGAGTAAGGTTCAAGCCTGTGTTCTGCTCATGTTGTTTGAAATAATGCTGTGTATTCCACTCAGTCAATGAACATGGTATATGGATAACTTAAATGAAGTCCTGGACAGCTATACATGTGCCTAAATGCCAGACTTTAAGAAATATTATGAGTATAGTTTAAAATGAGATTGTGCTTTGATAAATAAACTTTACAAATAAGCATTCATTATTCCTGTATTCACTGCATCTGTGTTCTAACCAAACAGCAGTCAGCTGTTACATATCAACTAATAAACAGTGCAGCAGCAAATTTCAGTAATAAATGTAGTGCAATACCCAGATTAAGTGTCAAGCTGCAGTTCTGATAATTCTCCCCGAAATATGCTGCAGATAGCACTCAGTAAATGAACGGGGTATACGGTTCGGTTAACAGATGTCCTACACAGCCATACAGGTGTGTAACTGCCAGATTTCATGTGACTTTAAGCATTACAGTGTAAAAGGAGATGATGCTTTGATAACTATTGTTTTCAAATAAAATGCTCATTATTCATGTGGTCACTGCATTTGGTTTCCAATCTAATAACACACACAGCTATGCATTTGTGTAAATGTACAATTTCACAGAAAATGTTGCAATGAAATCCTTAAAGGAGATGGTGCTTTGAGAATTCATTACATTCAAATAAAACACACATTATTCCTGTAGTCACTGCTTGAGGGTTTTAATCTCATGCAGCCAACTGATAAATGACCAGCTGTCTAGTGTAATTAGTGTACACGAACATACCTCTCAACTGTCACGATTTTTGCAGAATGTATCACTACTGCCTCATATGTTTGGTCCTTGATTAGCAGACACATGACATTACTTGGAATGTAATTTATTGGTAAATCTATTATCAGAACACCTTACTACTAATGTACGAGCACACTATGTAAAAATGTTCCCCGTAGTTGGGCCTTGGTACCACCATTTGGTAGGGCTTGGCCGGTAATATCCCATGCTAATAGGCTGAGAGCTATGTACGTGCAACATCATCTATACAATATTTGCAGTCACTATACTCACAAATGAAATTTTAGATATGTACAAGTATGTAGTAGTAGTCTGTATAGTAATATTACCTGCAAAGTTACTAATGTTGTTTTTTTCTCTCTCTCACCCCTCCCCTTCTCTTCTTTAAATTATTAATTATATTTATTATTATGATTTAATATTAATATATTATTTGTAACTACCTCTTATGAGGTCTTATGTATAATTTCATATTGCTTTGCTGTTAATATACTTTCATTTATGTTATTTATTGTTGTGTTCGTCATTAAATTCCTTTATATTTATTTCAATGAATCATTATTATCTTAAGTTAATACTAACATTTGTTTGGTTATGTGTATTTTTACCTTATGTTTATATTTAATTTACTACAGTGTGACAGAGTAGACTTGTTCCAGGTGATATGCTTACCTTGGCTCCCCCCGTCATGGCAATGGGGCCCAGCACATCTGGGCCGCAGCTGGGTGGCGCCTTCTCTGCTGCCCTGGCACTACCTGGACTATCGCATAGTTCTGCCCTGCAGGCTAGGGTTGATCCCCCTTCTGGGAGTGGTGGAGGGTGATTATGTCACCTACGAGGAACTGCCAGGCACGGTGTGTGGGCTGCTGTGCTGAAGTCTTGGTGCACGCGTAGAGCATGCTGTCCATCCTTGTGGGGCAGCCTCACCCTGTGTGCCAGCATCAGCCATTGCCTCCACAGCAGCAGTGAAGGTAGAGTGCTGACAGTCCCATGAGTGAGGACTTGAGTCACACTGCTACTGTGTCTGATGTCCATGGGACTGAGATTCCACAACAACCTCCCCAAGCAAAATGTTCACCACCCTCTTGTGTCACACACCAACCCTGTCTGCTGTCTTGTCTGTCTGCAAAATCTTCCTCACATGTATCTATATGCCTTCCCCACCATTCCACTCTCACTTAAAAAAAAATGGACACCTGTCCCCTCCAAAAAAAAAAAAAATATATATATATATATATATATATATATATATATATA
Source organism: Protopterus annectens (assembly GCF_019279795.1). Taxonomy (NCBI): domain Eukaryota; kingdom Metazoa; phylum Chordata; order Ceratodontiformes; family Protopteridae; genus Protopterus; species Protopterus annectens. Next base: position 230,078,588 of record NC_056751.1, on the reverse strand, counting down.
TATATATATATATATATATATATATATATATATATATATATCATCCTATACATAGCTCACCATTTCCACACACGTGCCTACTGGGCACACTTAATTTGGTCCAATTGGCTTGACAATGCAATTATGTTGTCCTCACCCCTCTCTCACTGGGGGTGATTAAAGTGCACAGTTGTTGCTGTACAAGAAATGGATAGCTGTGGTTCTTTCCTACACCCTTTCTGCACATAAATACCTAACTTTCACTATGTTTCCCCCCTGCTTGAACCACATTTCACCACTGTTCTATCTCCTCTTTTTTCATTCCTTTAAAGATTTTTTGTACAGCATCGCTAAGCTCAGCTAAATGGAGCTATATTGATATATGTGTTTGAAATAATAACAAACACATTCAGAATGTAAACCTGTGCCTTAATTTGAACCCATTACCATCACACCTGCAGACCAGTGCATCAACCCACCAAGCTGTTGATTGCCACAGGTGTTTTAAAAAAACATGCCAATTGCTAAGTTACTGTCATTAACCGTGTTTAAGCAAGGCTGCTCACCATGCAGCATTGTGCAAACATGCTTAAAGTGTAATGAAAAAAATGGGAATGTAACTTGGAGTCTGGTACAGGAATATATCACTAGAAAGCCAGACAGAGAATAATGGATGTAAATGAGGTCTCTAACAGCAGGTATTGTGCACTTCTATCTGCAACATTTAAAAATACACTTGCTAAACATTAATGGCAAAATAGGGACTCTGGTGGAGAAATACATCCCTTTAAAGCCATGCACATAATAATAGATGTAAATAAGGTAGGTAACAGCCTGTACGTGTGCAATTATATGTTGAAAAATATACCTGCTGTAGTAGTGACTCAGTAGTGCAGTCTGTTAAATGCTCTCAAAGCATTAGTTTTTGGTGCACATGGTCCCGAGTTCAAATCCAGTGGTGAGTAGCATTTAAAATACATTCCTGTGTAAATCACCATTTTGAATTCTAGAATGCATGACTGCGTCATCAACTATCCACCCAATGCATTTCAGATGGAATGTCTGCTGCTCAGTGATGGAAGTCAAAGGCCTGCAGATAGCAGCACGGTTTACATATTCCTATTGCAACAGTGGACAGTGCACAGAGTGTCAGGTCATGCATTACTATGCATTCACAGAGGATTTTAAGTTATGTAATACAAATGAGGGCAAGTAATAGCAGACTGCAGCACACAATCATTTGCTACTGATATTACAGATAAGCACAGCTGCACAACTAACACACACATATGGAAGTCATGCTAGCAACAAGGATTGCAGCACACACATTCCATATGACTACCATAACATAACACATGGCTTGGCAGTTGTCCACATGGTTGATATAATGGTAAATTTATCTCCTACATTGTTCAAGGACACAACAGACATGTTGTCTTTTACTCTGTTAATGATATTGTTAGCTGTCATACTTAGCTTAAACACATACCTCAATATCCTGTGGGATGGGTTCCCCCAACCAAGCTCTGGCTGTACACCAGGGCTGCCACTGGTCACACCATTACTCATAAGTGTTGTTGTCCTTCACATTCTTCGGCCTGTAGCACACACATCTGTATGTAATAAGTATCTACTACAAACATCCTCTCTGTGCTGATGTAGCATTTCTTCCCAGCATTTCCACCCCATCATATGAGAAAGGGGATGGATTCTACACTGAGGCCTTATAACTTGTTGAGTAGTTGCATGGGATTGCCTGATTACACTGCAGATCAGTTGTGTATGTTTTAATTAGCATTACTTAACCACAGATTGGTTCAGAGGCAATCACTTGCTAATGAGAACCATCTTAAAAAGGCAAATTCCTAGCTAGGGAAATCACTGCGTATGAGAGTTACTTTCTATGCATAGTCACAACACGTATATATCTGTATCTTTCAAAAGAGGAGTATTGTACTCCATCAAGTATGTAACCATTTTGTTTTCAACATGATAGATATGTTTTAATATAATTAGGGTGAATGGGGATTACATCAGTAAGCCTTTCTTAAAACTGTACAGATGATTATGCCATTGATCTGCAGCTGTGTAACACCTACAGAGTATGTAGACTACAGCAAGGGTTTAATGTTGTCTGTTAACTAGGGACACAGGTCTCCTGAATACTGCCTTTGTTGGCAGTTGTAATACTACACAGTTATTTTTTGGCGTTGTACTATAGACATATGTTATGAGGAGGGGGCTTTCCTGCTAAGGGCCACAGTACAAGTGGACTCCTATGTTGGGTGTCTGATCATATGTGAGTATCTGCCATGGCACAAGCAGGTGTACGGCACTATTGCCACTATCCTAGTTGCTTCCACACCCTTTGTATGATTGGCACACTGTTGCATATGAGATGTGTAAACAAGCTGGGAATACTGATATCCTTCCTTAATAGCTGCATCTGTACAAACTGTGCACCCATGTATGTGATCCTGATATGTGCTCTCATTATTTTATATTTCAGGTGATAACATGCATGCCAGAAGTCACCCACCTTTCACTGAGGAAGAAAATGACCTCATAATGGAAGCATTAAGACAACACAACCAAGTCCTGCTGTCCAGAGAGAGGGCAAATAGGCAAAACTGACAAGCCTTGTGGGATGAACTGGCCCATAATATAAATGCTGTGGACCATACGAATTGCACATATGAGCAAGTGCGACACCATGCCATAGACATGATCCACTCAGCACGCAGAAGGGCAGTGGACATGGGCAGGGATTGTCAGGTCACTGATGGTGGGCCATAAGCAGAATAACCTCTGTCAGCCACTGAGGACTTCCTGGTAAACATTGCAACACAGGACAGCTCCCAGGCTTCCATCACACCGTATGTCATTGATGTGGGTGCCACTATTACCAGGCAAGAGGAGCATCCATGTATGTTTAGTTGAATCAGCATTGGAATACTATAGTATTTATCATGTCAGTGTATACATAGTTTTACATGGGTGTCAGGTGTTTTATGTGGTGGGGGAACTAGGTTACCTGCAGTTCTAAGCTCATGCAGAGATTGTGACCCCCATAGCTGTTAACATAGCGGCTACTGTAAATGGGGAATATTCAGATGGCCATATCTGTAAACTGGTCAGAGTTCTGCAGAATGTCAGCAGTGTTCATAATTTATGTATTGCTCATTGGAGTCAAGTTTAAAGAGCTGTTATTTTGAAAACGTACCCGTTTGGGTTAGAAACTAAAGACCTCGTGTCCTATGATCTCAGATTTTGGGTTGTACAAGTCTGTAATAGTGACAGCAGTGTATACAGCTTAACACATATTAAAACACAGGACTGTAGATCATAGTAGTGCAGGTATTATTGTGATGCTTTCACCTTTATATCACAGTTGACCTGGGATGTTGGTCTTGGTCCCTTTCACAACCTAAAGACAGTGCCTCTTCAGACTCTGATGTTGATGGTGGCCAAAGTGAGGCACAGCTGGGGTTTGCAGGGGATGAATCTGTCACAAAGGTTTACATCCTTTATCCACCCTCATTATCACCATACATAGTCAGATGCCTACGCATACCCACTCCCCTGAGGCACAGATATTTGACAGTCAGAGGGTGGGGACATTAAACAGGGAAGTGTGGCTAGTGTGGCTGCAGTGAGTGTTGACACTGGCCATAGCCAAACAGTTGGTTAGGTTCCACACAGGTGAATTGATAGGGGTGCTTGTAGGAGGCCTGCTGTCCCACCACCACCTGTTGCAGGAGTCTCATCATCAAGTGTCAGTTGGCATATGTTTAGTTTAGGGCCTTCATAGAGACATCAGCACATTCATAAAGGAACTCCAGACAAATTCTCAGGGTTATGGCTGTAGCACAGTCTGACATCTGTGACTGCCTCTGCTGAGTTGCTGATACCCTGGATCGGTTGATTGATGCTGTGGAAAAATGTTGGTCTGGGATAGATTGCACACTATCTGCCTTGGAACGCACATTGTATGTGATGAAATGTCTGGTTGGAGTTCTGCATTGGACTCGTGGACATAGGACAGGAACTACATCTGCTGAGAGTCCATGTGGACATGCACAGTCATGCTGCTGTAGTTTTAGTACATCCAGAGCTCCAGACGGGAGTGTGCTGTCCACACCAAGATGTGGCAGGCCATAGGCATATTGTCCTAGGTGGTCCCGTGGAGGACACAGTCCCAGCAGACAGCAATCATCCTCAGGTAGTAGTCCATCATCTGACCTTGGGCATGGAGATGCCAGTGCAACTCCTGGCAGAGCCAGTTCTCATGTTCAGGGGTGGAGATGACAAACTGTCAGTTCTACCATGCACAGCTGGAGTGCAGTTACAACCCTAACCTCTCTCCCACTATTTAAAAATAATCTAAAACTTTTCTTCTCCAACCATTGGTTATGTTCATGTACTAACCCTGCCTAGCTGTTATTCTCTAATCTATCTGATGCCCACTTAACCACTTTTCCGTCACTACTAAATACTAATTAGTACTACTTACCAGGTTCAGTTCCTACCAGATACTGTACTCTTATTTCTTTTTGTATACTATATTAAACTGAAGATGCATTACTCTATATTAATGTCTCTCCAAATCTTAGCATCAGATGTTTTTATATTTTTAAGTATAATTTGTTTTTTTACAAGTAGTTTGTATGTTACCTTTAGTATATATATTTTTGTATGTTTTTGTTTGGAGCTTTTCTCCCCGGACCTCCACTGAAAATGGACACGTATCCAGTTGGACTAGCCCGGTCAACAAATGTAAAATAAAATAAAATAAATAAAATATATTAATATGTAGTTGTTTCATCCATTGTTGCCTTTGGCATGCTACGTATACTTACATACATACATATATACATACATACATACATACAAATGTTTCAAGCATGGGCATTAATGCCCTTCTAGCTCGACAATATGTCAAAACACTTGTTCCCATAATAAATGTCCAGGCTATTCTTAAAATATCTAAAGTAGTACTTGCTGTAATGTAATTTGCTAGCCTGTTCCAAGCATCAGATACTCTGTCAGAGAACCAATTAGTACACTTCTCATTCCTATAGAATCTTCTACATAGGTTATCTGATGATTCTCTAGTACTTTTTGATAACCCAAAACATTCCCAGAGGTAGTTTCCCTAAATGCCCTATATACCTGAATAAGATTTCCTCTTAGATATCTGAAAGAGACACTGTACAACTTCAGATATTTTAGTCTTTTATAATAACTTAGATTTTCACATACATGGATGCCCTTAGTATATTTCCACTGTACTCTTTCAAGTTTATTCATGTTTGTTTTCCTATAGGGTTTCCATATTGTTATTCCATACTCAAGTTTGGGTCTAATGTAACTAACAAAAAATGACTTCCTTATGTTTGATTTCCTAAATTTATAAATATTTTTATACAACCTATAACTACCATTAGCCAATTGGTTGATAACATTAGAAAAACTCCTAGCCGAATCTACCCATATACCCAGGTCCTTAAATGAGTCTACAGTTTCAATCACTGCTGTATTAAATATTCACCTTTCAGTTTATGTCTCCCAAATCTCATATGCTTAGTTTTTGATGTATTTATCAACATATTATTCTCCTGTGCCCAAAATGGTCAATTTAGTCAAATTATTTTGCAGACATGCCTTATCTGCAACAATTGCAATTAGTTTACCCAATTTCAGGTCGTCAGCATATAGACTGTAGAACACCTCAGATGAAAAAGTAAGGTCTGAAAGATACAATCTAAACAAGTAAAGGCCTAGTACAGAGCCCTGTGGGACACCTTGGATGTAACCAAGTATTTCACCTGTCCAGTTGGTGTGTGATACTTGCCATGTCCTATTTGTAAGCCATGCAGCTATCCATCTTATCAACAGTACAGCAATACCTAGTTGTACTAATTTATTGATCAGTGTTTTGTGCATGACCCTGTCAAATGCTGAAGTTAAATCTATATAAATCACATCACAGCACAATTTTTCATTCATAGCTGTTATTATATTGTTATAGAACATCATGTTACAGGTGGTAATAGATCTATTTTCAACATATGCATGCTGATATATGGTTTCAAGTCCCAACCTATCCAGTTCTGACAATAACTTATCCAGTATACCTTCTCCATTATTTTTCCACAACATGAAAGTAGACTTAAGGGTCTATATGACTCTGGGTTTGTCCTACTCCCCTTTCCTTAAAGACAGGTTTAATAAGTGTATGTCTCCAATCTTGAGTAACCTCCCCATATTTATATGACCTAGTGAATAATATATATAATGGTAGTGTAAGTTCTTGATTAAGCATTCTCAGGTCATTGTTACTTATTCCGTCTCCTCCTGTGCTTTGTTTGGATCCAGTTTGCACAGTTCTTTTCAATATAATCAAATTTGATTTCAGTATCTGGGGTTACCTGGATGTCACCAGGACAACTTGCCATCCCTTTTGTGGAGCCAAACTGTTTTGCATAAGATTTTGTAAATATATCTATAATCTTTTGTGTCTGAGAATAAATTTTAGAATCTGCACTTAGTTTTTTCAATTTGTGTATCTTTACTCCTTCCACATCTTATGTATCTATTAAAAGGTTTCCTATTATGCTCAATATCTTTATATAAATTTTCTTCAATTTTTTTTGATCTTGTCTAACACTATGCTTAATCTGTTTGTCCAGCTCATTTATTTCAGTTTTCAAAGTTGTAGTTCGACCTCTCTTCCATTTCTTATATTTTTTGCCTCTCACCTTAATCAGGTATCTTGTCTTTATCGAAATATACCCCCCAATGTTGTGTGCCTAGATCCTGATGTTAAAACTTTCCACATTCGATCTGCAGTTTTTCCACTGAACACCTCACTCCAGTTAGTTTTATATAGTAACTGTTTTGCTTCCCTATAATCTGTAATTAACCTTCTGTGCATTGGTTTATATTTCAGTTTGGCAGAATTATTTAGCAACAAATTAACCTTTATACTTGTCAGTCACACAGTTTGAATGCTTTTGTTTGTAATGTGTAAACCTCATTATGTTGTGTACATTATGTTGGCTGCTGTTGTAATGATTGTGTAGTCACACAATGAAAGATGTCTCATGGCATTGTTTATGTTTCACTTTCAGGATTGTGTAGATCTCACCTATGGGTTCACATCTACAATAAACTCATCAATATCAGAGCAGAGGATGGAATGACATCAAAGAAGAAAAGTGTCATCAGAAAGGTAAAACAGTATAGTTACATGGCTCCATAGATTCATATGTGTATAATAGGCTAACAAAAACAAGGGCATCTTTCATCTTAGTCATGCATCACTAAACTCTGACAAGGTCTGATACCACTGATAAGTGTAAATAGGGTTTTGGGAACTGGCACATGGACAAGTCAGGGTGTGCATGGGCACATACACATTTCCTCTGTGTGCATTAGAGACATTTGTCCTAAAGCAGTTATAGTGTCATGTTCCCCATCCTGTTGTATAACTTGCACATGATTTGCATTATGGTGGAACTGTGCTTCACATGCATGTGGATCCTGTTACATATTGGATGTAGTGTCTGGGCTAAATACCTGTCTTTCCAGCATGTGCTGTTAATACCACAGTCAAGGTGTAGGTGTGTAGGAGAGGTAATTTTGTGGTGGTCCTTGCTTGGATATGCAGGAGGTACACAGTGAGGTCTGACACCTCCCTGCATGGCAAGCATATACCCCCCCTCCAAAGCATGTCAGAGACAGAATATACAGTTGCAGGCTTGATGCAGTCTGCATAGGACATAGTATGTACACTGTGTAGCAGTTTACTGTGGAACCTCTCTGGATGTGACATTTGTCAGATATGCCTGGTTAGTTACATACCAAAGGTGGCATTGTACTCAATGATAGTTGTGATGAATGCTAAATACAGTGGAACAATGACTGTTTTGGATTTACATGCAATACCTTTGTTCATAGGTTGTGTAACACAGACTGCATCCTGATATATTACCAGTCCATGACAATCAGAGGCTAGATCATTGTCTGTGTGTCCATAAGTCCCTGACTACTGGGTTAACTGTTGGAGATGTGCAGTCAATACATTAGTTACCAGGGGTGGATGACTTTCCAAGGGCTAGTATTGTGCATTCCATGGCATTTACTGTTAGTCCGTGGCTCTGACAACAACTGAATGTCTGTGTCAGCCCATCCTGGATAACTGTTGAGTCTGTGAGAATCAATTACAGATCCTAATTTGCAATCTTCCACAAATTTAGTCAGTCAGAGGCCAATGACAGTGGCCATGAATGCAGAGAAGTAAATGCATAGAAGGAGCACCTACTACCCCACCAAACCCACATTACACATATCTACATGTGTGGAGATCTTTAATCGATGCATAAGTAAACACCAGACACCTCAGAAATCTAAATGCAAGCTCGCTACACATAATCATTCCTCTGCAGAACACAGTACACAGCTCATGCACCACTGTCTCACTGGTCAAACACCTAAGGTAAAACACAAAATCAAACATATTACTCATAGGTAATTATATCACGAGACACATTGATGTGCCTCTCACCAGGCTACATAAGGGAAAGGTCATGGTCATCCTTCTGTGAGGTGCCAGGATACACCATATCACACATGCAATTAAGTCTGTCTACATCAGGTACTGTTATGATTAAGTCATAGTTCCTGTTTGTGTATGACCTGAAACATACCTCTCTGGACTGTATGCAGAGACATGACTGGGCTGACAGACTGCGTGTCTCAGGCAGGTATGCCCTTGGCTTTGAGCTGCATTATACCATCAACTAGGATGATGACTCTATACAAATAGAAAATGATTGACATCAATAATTGCCATAGTGTAGTGTCAGTGTAAGGTCATCCACTATCTGTCAGCCTGGGATTACCTGCTCAACAGACCTCAATGCTTTGTCAGAAATGGTCTTCATCTGTCACCCCTGGGATTTTTGGTTAATGGCCAAGGCTGCTGCCACCCCCAGTAGTGCACCTTTTAGGCAGTGACACAAGGAAAAACTTTCCAATGAGAAAATGCCATCTACAAACAACATCATGGTTATACTCCTAAATGCTAGGAATGTCACCACTAAACACCATTTAGTGGAAGTTGTCCCCACCTTGGAAGATACAGACATTTGTGCAGCCACAGACACCTGGGTCAAATCTGTGGAGAACACCACAGCCATACCAGACTACACCTCCTTCCGAACATTCAGACCTCAAACTTAAAGTGGAAAGTAATGGAGATGGTGCATCCATATTCATTAAGTACAGATACACATCCAGATTGGTTAGATAGAATGATTCCCTGGAAAACTGTAGGTGCTATTGGCTGCTTGTAGGGCAGCTAATCAAGCCATTGCCAGCTACAGGAGCAACTCCATGAATCAGGACACCCACTGTGCTTAAATGTATCTACTTGAGTCTATCAAGATACATCAAAATAAGATGGTTTTGGATGACTTTAACTACCCACCAAATGGGTAGATTACTCTTGCTCAAACTCACTTACCCAGAGGTTAGTTGACTTCCTTAACTACAATGCCCTGGATCAGCGGGTTGACATCCACAGAAGGGGAGTCAGCATACTGGATCAAGTGCTTACCAATATGGGTGACCACTGTAGATCATCTACTGTGAGGTCCTCCCTGGTGAGATTTGACGACAAATTGGTCTCATTCAAAGTAATTATCACACCTGATACCCCCCTCCCTTGCAGCATAGAAAGTAATAAAGTTCAACAAAGCAGATTATAACCTACTATGGGATGGTATAAATAGCTTGGCTGCACCACCCCCAGATGGGACAGGTAACTATGCTGAGCTCTACACCAATGCTTTATACAAGCACCTGTACAACTGCACTAACTCATCTGTACCAGACAGGGGCAAAACAAGCTCCTCATGGCACAGCAAACCTGCCTGGTGGACAACTGCTATTAGCAGGCTTTGCAATAAGAGGTAGACATTGGTGTCTCACATTAGGAGGGAGGGAGCCCTGCTAAAATGGTGGCACTCCCTCCTCAGCTTAAACAAGCAAAATAACTGTTGCTGTGAAGTCCTGCACACCAAAATATAGGACAAAATTAGCTGGCTCCACAAAGGACAACTATAAGACAGTGTGCAGTTACATTTGTAACATAAAAGAAAAGCCCACAGTGTTGCCAAACTCATACATAATGACACTATATATCTATATATATATATCTATATATATATATATATATATATATATATATATATATATATATATATATATATATATTTATAATGAGCCTGTAGACATCACTAACCTGTTGACCGACAGGTTCTATGACATTTGAACTCCCCTGTCCCCACCACACATATGCCATGGCATCCCTGCAACCTGTCCCATACCTTGTATCTCTTAAGAGCAGGTACTAAGTGGCCTCTCTAGGGTGACCAACACAGCATCTATTGCACCTGCTGACATCTCAGGCTGCATCCTACATGGTATCCAACATGGATTAGCAACACCACTGGAAACTATTTGCAAATATAGTGTAACCACCGGCTGCGTCCCTACTGAATGGAAATTGGCAGGTGTTATACCTTTGCCCAGAGGTGGTGCATCCACTGACCACAGGAATTATAGACCTATTAGACAGACTAGCCATATCTGTAAGGCCATGGGGAAACTCATCATGGACCATATCAACAAAGATATAGGCAATCTAAAAACACTTGACCCTACACTGTTTGGATCTGTGATAGGGAGATCATGCCTGTTAAACCTGGTGGACATGTATGAGGCAGTCACTAGTATCCTGGATGAGGGGCCATCTATGCATACAACCACCTGGACTTAGCCAAGCTGTTTGACACTATCACCCATTCAGGTATCCTTGACAAACCCACCCAGCTAGCCATCAACAGTAATATCATTAGAGGGGTCAATAACTGGCTCACCGATAGCACTCATGTAATCAGAATAGGGGTATCCACTTCCAATAGAAGAGCTGTAACTAGTGGCATTCCACAGGTTTCAGTCCTGGGTCCTCTAAGGTTTGGAATCCATTTATCCAGTGTACAAAAACAAAGTGAATGTTTGTGGCTGACAAGTTTTGCTGATGCCAACAAACTAGGAATAGTCATAGACTGTCCAAATTATGTCAACATCTTACAAGAGGGTCATATGTGACCAAATGATTGTTCACACAATCTTGGCATTAAACTCCATGTAAATATATGCAGTATCATTCCTTTCAATACCAGCAATGTCCCTGCTACATAGCACACCAATAGCAACACCTTAAGTACATATTCAGGGGTGAGAGACCTAGGCAGACAGACCTGGGCACACAGGTTTGCGCCTACCTTACCTTAGGTCATCATGTCTCCACAGTGGTAAGAAGGGGATTATATCTTGCTTATGTCATGAGTGAGGGAACTGTCACCCATATATGAAGTAGTTATAACCTCCATGTACTCTTCCCTCATCAGGCCAATATGTGAGTGCAATGGCCATTTTGTTATGTACATTTCCAAGCACCAGTGGCAACTGCAGAGAACACAAAGGCTCCTTACAAGGGAAATTCAAGTCCTCATCATCTGTCCTATGAGGATCATCTGAAATCACTGTAACTTTAGTCTGTGTCATACAGACTACCTAGAGGTGATCTCTGCCTTGCAGATGAGACAATCTGTGACCCTGCTTTATTGGAAATGCTACATATCTGTAAGTCAAATGGTACACAGATTACTAACTGTAAGAACCTTAACCTGGTATGTGACCTGGTATGTGACATCAATAAAACATGCTGGCTGACATTAACATTGGTGCTGGTAGTCTTATGGGAGATGACATCGGTAGGCCTTGTGTAAGACAAGACTTTGGAGGCTGGAGGCCTGTGTCAACAGCAAGGGTAAAAAAAATAGTTTGGACATCAGTGGGAGATATACACTTGCTTTGTAGGGGTGTTTACATACACACACAAACACACCAAGTGGGCTGGAGTGAGATTAGGACTCCTATTTACATAGTCTTGCACACTACAGATCACAATACTTAATGCACATGCCACAGCATAAGTCTGATATTATCATGGCTCTTGGTAGTCCTATGACAGATGACATCAGCAGACCTTGTGTAAAACAAGACTTTGGAGGTCAACTGCAAAGGAAAAAAATAGTATCCATTGCAGTATGGAAGTCAGTGGGAAATTCATACTTGCTTTGTAGGGTAATGCACATACACACCAAGTGGGCTGGAGTGGGATTAAACCCCCTACTTATCTAGTCTTACATACTGTATATCAGAGTACTTCATGCACATGCCACTCCTTAAGTCTGACACCAAGGTGGCTGCTGTTAGTCTTATGGTAGATGACATCTGCAGGCTTTTTGTAAGACAAGAGTTTGGAGGCCTGCATCAAATGCAAGGGCCATAAAATGTATATCCATTACAGTTTGGATGTCAGTGGGAATCCTCAATTGTTTTGTAGGGGGATGTACATATACACACAAACAGATCAAAGGGGCTGAAATGAGATTAGATCCCCTACCTATCTAGTCATACACACCACAGATTACAGTTCTTAACACGTGCCATACCTTAAGTCAGCTTTAAAAATGACTGCAGGCGAACTACTTGTAGAAGACATACAGAAAGCCTGTGTTGAACAGTATGTATGGCCTGCAGAGTGACATTGCTTCTTACTGTCATCTGCAGCTACCAGCCTAACAGTCAGACAACTGTTTTTTATCCTAGCTATGCAGCAACTATACCCATTTTGCTCATATGTGTCTATTTGCAGTTGGATGGGCAAGCCTGTGGCCAAACAGAATTTGCCATGCCATTGCATGGGGGCACAACATTATACATTACAAAACATATTCATCGTTGGTGTATGTATGATGACATCCAGCAGGCACAAGAGGCTGTAAGTAAGTGCATTATCTACTGTTGAGCCCTTACTTTTGGTCCATTGACCAACATTATACATGTGTCAATGTGCAACTTTAATCACTACAATCTGTTTATGTCGGGCAATGCAGACATATATGTACACGTACACACACACACACACACACACACACACACACACACACACATATATATATATATATATATATATATATATATATATTTATGCATATAACAGGGATCTAGATATATGGGAGAGATAGAGATGTATGTGTGTATGCATATATATATATATATATATATATATATATATATATAGAGAGAGAGAGAGAGAGAGAGAGAGAGAATGAGAATGAATGTGGGATTCTCAGACTGATATATTTATAAGGATTGCTACTGTTCCTTGCAATCTGTCCATGTATGCATGCGTACGTGTGTGTGTGTGTGTGTGTGTGTGTGTGTGTGTGTGTGTGTGTGTGTGTGTGTGTGTGTTTGTGTGTGTGTGTGTGTGTGTGTGTGTGTGTGTGTGTGTGTGTGTGTGTGTGTGTGTGTGTGTGTGTGTGTGTGTGTGTGAGTATTGCCAAATATAAGAATTCCATGATTGTCAGATGTATGGTTATGTACATACTCGCACGGTCTGCTATCTGCTGAGCCATCAGACCTTCTTAAAGTATTCAACAAGTCATCCGTCATAGATAGCTCATGTTTTTTCATTTTTTTTCTTCTTTGTCCTAACTACGCTTATACTTAGCAAGAAGCCTGACAAAGGATAAGCAATTAACTTTCTGCTGAGGATGTTCCTCCCTCTTCCAGGTGACATTCTATCCAAACACCCCTGCCTCCTTCATCTACAGCATGTAAAATGGTTTTCCTTGTCTTCACCAAGAAAAACACACACCTCTGTGTGCTTCCAAGTACACATAAATTCTCCTTCACCTCAGAAGAGGCATGTGGTCCACATGCCTCCATTCTTACTTCTCTTTGCCTGACTTCTCCAGGGCTGGGGTCACTAATGAAACCTCAGTCACCTGCATCTCATTCAGGGCTACATATCCTTCTATCCTGCATTGCCCGACATTACAGTTTAGAATTTGGTTTGCACAAACATTGTCACAGATCTGACATGACAGCATGAGACCATGACTGTGGAACTTTACAGACTGGTACTGGAGGCAGGTACATGCTCAATGCATTATGGCTAAACAGAATGACCAGGTCATAGATCATAGACTTCTATACCACTTTCACTGATAGTTTGAAAGGAGAAACAGATTGGAAAACCCAAACTTTCTCTTCTGACTTTTTTGTATCACAGCCTGCTCACTACCCCCTTTCCTGTGGTCAATTAGGTTAAGAAATTTTCCATACCTCCTCCATATCTATAGTTCTACTGGGATAAAAGCATATTCTAACAGCAACTATGTGATCGTTGTGGACTCAGATGCTGGAAATCTCATTAATTCATAAACTAAAACAGTAAGCATATGAATGACTACAGAAAGCATAATGTGTGAAGGTAGTTGAATAATAATGAACCTGACTGCCTCTGATAGGAAGGGAGTGGCACTTTAGGAAATGTCGGGCATACCATCTGGAAGGGGACTGCAGACATCAGGGCCCCTTTGTGTGTTTGGGTTTTGAACAAAAGACAATGGAAGAAGAGATTTGACAAAAAGTAATGGGCTGACAGTTATGCCAGAGCTAGCCATGTCCCACACAGCTGTCTTAATTGTGCTGCCTGATGGCTTGTCATCCATCTTACTTCAAACGAAAGAAAAAGTAAAATCGCAGTGAGCCACATAAAATGGACAAAATCTAACGTCATCAACTTCTGGTATTCCAGAAGCATCCAAATACTTATTTATGAAAGTATTTTATCTCCATCCTTGAAATGTGTCGAGATTTACTCAGGGTATCATCCATCATCTCAATATGTATCTATATATGGGTCTACTTCAAAACATTGAAATTTTGTAACATTGAAACTCAAAGCATTGAGACCATAACATAGAAAAGCCAAAGCAGTGAAAACCAAATCCAACAAAAACTCAGAACACTGAAAGTGTAAATCATAACATAGAAAACTACAAAGCACATGTAAATAACATAATATAATAACAACAAAGTAAGAAACACTTTTTACTACATTTCTGCAGGGGGCAAGCCCCCCTGCACCCTCCCACACCCCCCGTAAATTAAATATACCAACTCCAAGATTGCACTACAAAAAAAAAAAAGTTAATTTCCTAACCCCACTGTAACATGACCATCATACAGAATGTAAACATGTGAATGTGTTGCTTTCATGGAAGTTAAGTTAGTGTTCTGAGAAGTGCTGGGAGAAGTGAGTAGTGGAAAAAGTGTTTATTTTGCCAATCTATATGTATTTTTAGGCCATACAGGTAACTGATTTAGACATTATGTTTACATTCTGTATGGTGATCGCAATACAGTGAGGTTAGGAAATTAACTTTTTTCCACTGTAATGCGATCTTGGAGTTGGTATATTTAATTTAAGAGGGGTGGGGGCACAGTCCCCCACATGGGGTGGTGCAAGGGTGCTTGCTCCCTACAGAAACTTAGTAAAAACGTGTGTTTGTTAGTTTGGTTGTGTTATAGGTGGAGGGGATGTTATTTACATTTGCGTTGTAGTTTTCAGTCTTATGATGCAAAGTTTCAGTGTTCTGAGGTTTCATTGTTTTGGGTTTTTGATGTTATGGTCTCAATGGTTTGAGTTTCAATGTTATGAGATGTCAGTGTTTTGAAGTAGACTCTATATATCTATATAAGCTCTATCTATCTATCCAGTTATGTATTTATAGACTGTGATATCTGTAACATTCATATGCACACAAACTGTCAACAGTTAGAGACAAACAGTAAAATACTCAACAGCTTTGAACACACACACACACACACACACACACACACACACACACACACACACACACACACACAGTATTGTTTCTTTCTACTGAATCACATTTCACTAAATCACTGTGGACCGAACAAAACTGACAATCTCATTTGAAATCACATTTGACTGAATGCTGATTGAAAAAGTATAAGGTCTACAGAGTGTTAGTGTTGCTGTGTTTTATGTTTAAATGGAACCAGTGTCTGATTTTTTTTCCTCTACTGTTGTTTAACCACACAATTAATGTATTTAACTAAGGGACTCTGTGCTGCAAATACCTCCAAAGCTGCCACCTTTATTCTTCTGACAAATATCTGCTTGACATCTAAGCCTAACAAAAACTGTGTTCAGAGTCTATATTCACACTGTGTATTATTATATGTCATATGTGCATTAATATTTGCATTAATCTATGCATTTACAGTATACTGTAAAATGATGTCAGTTTTTACCTATGTATAAGTATTTTCTGTTGTTTTATTTGTGGAGCTTTTTTCACCAGACCTCGGATGAAAACGGGTAAAATTGCAGAGGTTCTTAAAAGTTCACTACCTAAATCTCAAAGGCCTCTGAGACACAGAAATTACAATAAGTATTTTTGCAAACATCAAAACACATTACTGACACATCATACACCATGACACATTCACTCATATCTCACAGTGTCTTAATGTATAAGGCCATAAGGCAGACAACCTCACAATCCAATATTTTGGTCATAGGAGATTCCATTGTGAGGCAAACTGATGTCCCACTCACCATGCTGAACAAGGAGAGGGTTATAGTCAGTTGCCTGTCAAGAGCATTCAAGTAACTGAAGCATAAGCACCAGTATGATTTAGTCATGGTCCATGTGGACATAAATGATCTGAGATGGATCTCCCTGAACTATATGAAGAGAGACATGATGGAGCTACAACTATTTGTCCTAAGCAAGTTTGAGCCTTGCAGTGAGCAGCATTCTACTTTCTCCAAGGCTGATGCCACAAAATAAACTGAATATATTGCCTTCCACTCCCTGTAAGCTCTCGGCACTCTGGTGAATATAGATATCTGTGTAGTTACTGAGATATAGTCCAAAACCACAGAGACCACACCAACAGAGCAGCACTATACTGCCTTTCACACATTTAGACCAGCTACTGCACAGAAAGGGGCAAAGAATGGAGGTGTCTTTATTTACATCACAGTTCAAGTTGGATCAAACAATATGATGCACTTAAAGTTCTTCACATTCAACTCATCATAACCAAAAGTAGAGAGTGCATGTTTGGCAAATCCAGTGTACAGTAAAACCAAGATGTAGTGTTTCCAGGTCAAACAAATGAGCACTGGGCCAAAAGAACTGCCCTCTCTCTCTCTATATATATATATATATATATATATATATATATATATATATATATATATATATTTATATAAAATAATTTATATTTAATAAATAATATAAATTAAAGTAAATGTATACAAATAAAAAATGAGTAAAAATAACTTAGCTGAGATAAATAAACCACTGGTAGAAAAAATGTAGAATAAAAAGAAAAAAAACAGTGGAATAACCCACTTCCAAGGAGCTCATAAAAACATAGTGTAATATTGGTAAGCACTTTCATGAATGCTTCATCAGACCATACATCAGATAAAATTAGTCAGAAGAATCATATAATGACATTAACTTTCAACCAATCAAATACTTCCTCAACATTAAAGTGAAAGAGCACATAACACAACATATTCTACACATCTATGCATAAAATATATATGTAGTAGATAGTGGTATGTTTAAAAATAAGCACGTAGGCAAATAAATAAAAAGCATACAAGTAGGCAAGTAAATAAAAAAAAAATAAGTATAAAATACTTAACAAATCAGGACTAATTAACCAGGACCATTTATTTCCTGAGGCCCCGTCCCTTCAAAAGAGGTTTTAGGGGAACTTTCTCACTGATACCACTCCCCTGATCTGCTCTACGTCTAATCATCTATCTAACCTCCCTGGTCTCAGTGAGCTTCCTTTTATCACCGCCCTTAATATTAATAGGTATCATATCTATAACTAAAAAACGGAACACATGTGTGTATTAGTGTTTAAAACATGTTTAGACAGGGCATTATTCTGAGATTCTTTACGTATATTGTAGAGATGCTCCCTTACTTTATCTGTCAATGCTCTATCAGTTTTGCCTACGTAAAATGCATGGCAAACTAAACAACGGGCTAAATATACTATGTGAGTGGTCGAACAAGTAGCTCCTATCTTAAAGTAAAATATACATCCAAGATCTGGATGCTCAAAAAATCCATTACTATCAAGGTAACTGCAAAAATTGCAGTTACCATATGGTATTGTTACCCGGCTTATGTTACTAGAAGGAGCTTTATAATTATCAGGATAACAAAGAAGCCTACGTAAGTTCTTTGTGTTCTTGTAAGTAAAATGTGGATTTTCACCAATGATCTTCCTGATATTAGGATCTGTAGTTAAATACCCCAATGCTTATTTATAATATCAGTCACCTTCCTAGTGTCTGTAGTGTAAAATAATGGTATAGATGATCTACTATATAAACCTTGTTGAGGTGACACTGCATTAGACTGAGGTGTTCTTTCTGAAAAAATAAGGTCTGGCTGATCCATTTCTGCACTGTGGAATAGTATGCAAAATATTATCCACTTCTGTCCCATTATATCCTATGGCAAGTAACCTATTCTTAAGGTCAAACAATTCAGAATTAAAGCCAACATCAGACACATTGAGCCTAGAGGCTCTCATACCCTGTCCTTGTCACTCAAACTTGACATTTTTTTTTTTAGGTGTTCCATTCTAAGTGAATGAAAGCATACTCTGATAACAAATGGTAGGGCTATTTAGCCTCAGAATCTGTGCTCTCATAGTGCATTATGTGACAGATTTAACTTTCTAAAGGAATTAGAATGCCTGCCCCTATGAGGGTACAGAAGGATAAAAATAAAATAAAATTAGGAATGTGTACTTAGTTTGTTGCAGGCAGCTTTGGGAGGTGCAGTAATTCATAGCAAGATAAAAAATATATGTTTTTTCATCATTTGCCTGCAGTGGTCCTTTAAGCTCCATAATAACTGTAAACATGCATGTCTCTGTCTTTGGTCACCACCACTATCCACCTTAAATGTTAGCACTATTTATTATTATTTTTTAATAGACTTACACATTTTAGATGCATATTCATTTCCCTCTTACTCCCAAACCTTGATTAGTCAACACAAAACCATATTACCCTCTATAATCCATTCACCTCCTTTTTATAGATAGACGACCCATTAACTATGAATTTTGATTGTTATGGTAGTTAAGTACCCAGATTTCATATGCAACCAAACTCTAGATCTTTTGCAAAGATGTGTATTTCTTCAAATTTATGTAACATTGTCTAGAACATCTGAAAAAAGCAAAGGATGTTGTGATCTCCAGAACAATATGTAATAAAATTATCTGATAAAGATCTCTGATTGGATGAGAGTGCTCATAGTTTTAGGCTGGTAATGATTTTTTTTTTAATTCATTTTTTTCAATTGTGTTTTTATCGGATCTACTTTAATCGAAAATATGTTACATCGAACAAAGTAGATGCTCACTGCAGAGCCTAGTCACCGGATGCTGACTAAAAAAAAACTGAAGCTAATCGCTGGTTGGCTGAAAAAAAAACAGACCATGTTTTTACCCCCCCTACTTAAATATACCAACTCCAAGAACACACAGCAAGGAAAAGGGAATATTCCCATTCTGTGTATATGTATCTCCATTACTCCATTTTTGAAGTTTTGGTACTTCGAACAACTGGGTTTGACCAAATGTAAAGAAGATTGGAAGAAGGAAGAAGGCAGACTGCATAGCAGTGAATCGCAGCACAATACAGTCCAACACAATACAGGGGCTGATGATATATATATATATATATATATATAATGTAGATATATATTTATGGGTTTATGAACCGGTCAACCAGGTTGTATGAAGATCTTTTATTTATGATTTTTTTCGACAGCGCACATGGTCACCAGCCGGATGTGAGATATGGAAGAGCATGGATGGAAGAGCATGGATATCTTTTTTCCCAGGGACTGTGTGATCTCAGCGTTAGTATATATAATTAGCATGGGGTGTGGGGAACACGGGTGGGCTGTGGATTTTTTTCCAAAAAAAACACTGTTTTGTTTTGTGGTGCTCTGAGGTGTAACCTCGGAACATGTGTAGAAAAGGTATCAATGTTTTGTGATTTGACATTACTGTGCTGATGTTAAGCATATCAACTTAACGTAAACTGTATGCGTGTGTGTGTGTGTGTGTGTGTGTGTGTGTGTGTGTGTGTGCACGCACGCGTGCGCGTGTGTGTATGTTTAATCAGTGCATTACACGAAGGAAATACCTTTACTCATGTGTTTCAGTATATACATAGACTCTTGCTAACATACACACATATCAGTAGTTAGAAAACATCCATTGCCTCAAAACTGCTGCACCATTTTTGTATGATGGCTAACAATGTCAGTTTGGTAATTGTCTGGGAAGAAATATGAACTTCACTTATAGTTACAAAAAGGAGTGGACTAATTAAATATGAAATACAAAAATTTCAGATGTCATTACAACCAACAAAATTCATCTTTTAACAATGCAATCCGACTGAATGACTTTCTTGTGTAGAGTTGAAAGTGTTCATCTTTTGCTGTCACTCTAACACTACCCTCCAGCAAAATTGTTATCTCCATGGGATGCCATCACTCTGCCACATAGATATTCATAATAAAGTCACATTTATGAGTAACAAACATCACTTTTCCTGAATTGTGCTGCCATTGTGTTATATCTGAAAGCCAATATTGTAACTTAGAGATGTGAACTTCTGTAATAGAAGGAGAAAAGTGCAGTGGTCTGCAAATATATGCCTTGAGAGAGTTATAGAATAAAATTGTTGTTTTGATAAACTACTGTTTGCCACAACCAGCTACAAGCAGTGGTCAGAGAAGGCTCTAAGGTCAACAGAGACCAGGCTGAAGACCTGAAAGTTGACTGGAGAGAAAGCACAACAGTTCAAGGAATTACTCAGGACTCCAGCATCTCAAGAAGAAGAGGAAATAGGTGAGGTTGAAGAATAAAGGGAGAGGCTTAAAACCTCATGTGTGACAACTAAAGAGCAGGTATGTGGATGAACCAGGTATGGAAATAATGTACATAAGGAAAACTGGTGCTGGAATTCAGAAGTCCAGGAAGTCATCAAAAGAAAGGAGTGCAGGAAAAGTGGGAGATGGAATAGAAGGACCAGGTTAGGAAGGAATACTGGTTATCTAACAAAGAGGTTAAGAAAGGAGTTGCAATAGCAAAGCACCAGCTATCAGAGTCACTCTACCAGGTTCTGGAAAGTGATTCAGTAGATGGCACAGAGTAACTCTATCAGGTTGTAAGGCAAAGACAAAAAAAGATAAAGAAGATAGTCAGACACCCCTCATAAAGAGATACCAGTAACAACCTGCTCGCCAGTCCACAGGGCATTAAAGGCAGATGAAAGGAGTACTTCTAGCAGTTTCTGAATGAAGAAAACCTCACAGAAGCTGTATTGTCCAGACACAGCCTACAACGAGAGAAGAGGAGGAGACCATCATACAAATGGTAGAACAACACTAAGGAAAATGAAGTCAGGGAAACAGCAGGCTCAGATGAGGTCACAGCAGATATGATAAAGATGCTCTGTGAGATAGGGGAGAAATGGCTCCTGAGTGTACTCAAAGCAGTGTGATGATGATGAAGATGATGATGGTGATGATTAGTACTAGTGATAGTGCCTTCCACAAAAAAAAACAAATCTGGTAACATGACTAGGACATGTGAGATGATGGAAAGAATAATTGCAATGAATTACTAGGCTAGATGACAGCCAAGAAAGAGAAAATTAAAGTAAACCTGTCACATTAATGTACTGCATCTATGGAAGTATATACAGGATTCTACAGAGAACTTACAAGAGGAAATTGTTGCAGCAGAGACTAAGGAGTCTTTACCATAACCTCAGCTAGAATAATCCATATTAGGAGTACAAAGGTGGGAGGTAAATGAAATAAAGAAGTGTTTTCTAAAATGCCAGTGAGAACTTAGTTGATTTTAAATAACAGAAGAAATAGCACCTGGAGTGAAATTTACACTGAGACCTTAAAAAGAGTATCAGAGTCACAACGAAGTTAGTAAGGCAAGAAATTTAAAAAAAAATGTTCAAACAGTTCATGGTAGAGGGGTCACGGAGTGACCAGAGCAGCCCAGTAGTGTTAGTCTCTAGTCATAATGGACATGTTAGACTCTGTAACTACTTTACAAAACTGAGTAACATTTCAGACTTTGGTAGCTGTCCCATGCCTAGCCTTTCACACAAACCATTATCCATGGACAAACAGTTTGTCAGAGAGGGATGTCTCGCTGGCAGTGACTCAGAAATAAATTAGTGGCATGGGTGTGGCATGAGCTACAGAAGATGGGGGTGAGCACCAAGCACTAGCTCTCCCATCCTTGGGGATGGAAGGAGGTGGCTCCAGCTTGCCTCTTGTATGACACCTAGAGGAAGTGCTGTGTTGCACCTATAAAGAATAGACCTGCTTAGCACATGTTGTCAGGTAGTATGATTGCAGTACAGGTGAAGAAAATATCTGTGGAGATGCATACATTTTATGGCAGCCATATATGGTAGAGCTCAGAAGAGTTGCCATAGTATGGTAGAAGATTTATGGGCTGGTAGAACAGTCCATAGCATCCAGCAGACTGTCCTGCTTCTTTACACCCAACTGTCACCTCTTTGTGGAATAAATGGGTTGATTAAGCCCATCAGATAGGGAACAAATAGGCCATAGGGCTCTTGCTTGATCTGTAGGCTGCCAGGGTCCTGTCCCAAGACATGAGAGAACTGGTCAGTGGAGCAAAGGAAGAGGAACCATATGGCAAATCCCAGGGGACAAAAAAAATAGAAGCTTCTATATTAGCAGTAGTTAATAAGGACAGATTCCTACATTTGCTTTTCTTGACATTTTATTGTTATTCTTTTGCATAGCTGAATAATCAACTTGAATTTTTTAATTAATTTATGTGTTACTGAAATATTAAGTTTCAGACTTTCACTGGCCTGAATTCATACAAAATATTTCATAATTTGCTCATATTTTCAGTCTTCACATTGTTTATAATTTGCGTATAAAAGGAACCGACTGTTATTCTAGTATTTCATTAGAAATGACAGATGGAAGGAAATTTCTGTAATAGGCCACAGAGCTTTTCAGTTTTCACTCTACACTAATTGCTTCCTTCAGAATTGCAGTACATCACTGAAACAGTTGTCAAGACGTATTGTCATCAATGCTCTACAAATGTATTAAATGAGTTATTTTCCATTTTTTTTATTCCATCTAAAATGTGAGTTAATGACACATGTCTAAATCAAATAAAACAAGTTGCTTATAATTAATCATGCATTTCATTGTTATGGAATTTTCTTAATATGAAGTTGAACAGCATTTTTTAATCAAAATGTAACATTTCTTCAGTTTATACACAGACAGCTGTTTCAGTTAAATATAGAACTGGTGAAAGCACAATCCATCAATTTTCTCACTTATTTTATGTACTGATTGTGTTGGAAAAAGAAAAGTTTATAGTACAGTATTTCTAGATCTTCTGTGATGTTCTAATACTTCTGTTTTTCTTTTTGCAGAAAATATCCAGGTCACCTGTGTAGTACTAATACCACTCTTTTGCTTAATGGCCAGTAATTATTTATTTATATTTTGTTGACCATGTAAGCCTCATTAGTTCCATAGTCTGTTTTTAGGGGAAACAAAAATAGCATCCATACTGACTAGATAAATTTGGCCAGGGCACCAGAGAAATTCTGGCGCTCACTTCCTGTTGTGCTGTGCACTGCTAGGACAGTATAAGGGGAGCTGGGGAGATGTGACACTGAATTCATCTGGGAAAGAAGGAAAGACTGAGGAGTACCGATGGTAAAAATAGGGGAGGGGTGCATTAACTGCACAACAAAATGTTGGATTTAGGTGCATCACTGGCCCTACTGAGGTAGAATCAGATAAGGCATCCGATATAATTGTGTCCAACATTTAGAAATCTGTAGACTTTGAGGAAGCAGAAGCTTTTTATTTCTGGGGGTGGGGGAGGTGTGCCATGAATTTACTTTGCAATTAAAGTTATCCAAATATAGGGAAGGATTCACAAAGGCTTGCACGGAGTGTAAGAGACGTGTAAGACTCCATGCAAGCCTCGCAATCCAGGAACAGCCCGAAACTCCGTGTAATAGACCAGCTAAAACATCTCTTACACGGACTGGGCATGCATATGCTAAATACCTCACTTGCAGCCGAAAGGCATGCAAATGAGGTAGAGTAACAATCCATGAAACAGAAAGCAGCCCGTGTAAGAGCCGTTTTAGCTGCAGAAATGTACTCAGTTGACAACTGAGTACGTATCTGCAAAAAGCACAATGGAGCCATGTCAGCTCCAAATAAAGGGTGCATATGTGTCAGGCAGCATGCCAATGGCCAAATATGTGGCCAATGGCAAGGTACCCTGATGCAAATATGAAAAAAAAATGTTTTTTTTCGGCGATCGCCGATGTTTAAACGCAGCGCAGCCCCGCGCAAACAGGCTGCGCTGTATAAAACATAAAAATGAAGGTTATAAACCCACAAATGTGGGTTTTATTCAATACATGGATTTACAATGCAGGGACCAGCAGACCAAAAACAACATGGCCACCGTGTAGTGGTTGCTAAGAGGGGGAAGCTGAGTCTAAGACATGTAACTAAGCATTAGTAGGCAATCTGATGTAAATGAGGGTTAGGATACTGAATCCCACTGTCACATAGCAAATGACCACATTCTGAGTAGTGTAAGAGATACATAAGGGGGAGGAATAGAGTAGGAGATAGGTGACATCACAGGGGGGAATGGTAGAAAGAAATGCAGTTCATTGGAGGTCAGTGTTACATGACAGATGTCGGACACAGATCATGGAAAGAGGAATGCCACAAGATAAGCATGGGAAAGTCAACAAATGGAAGGTGTACACTATTACTTACACCAAAGTTTCTTGCTGGGCGTGCATGCGCACGTGTGCACATCATGAGGCGCTGGTAGGACAGTGTGCACGCGTGCAAGGCAGACTGAGCAAGTGGGAGTGTGTTGGTAGACTTTGAAGACTGTTTACGCTAGTGTGCACGCGTGTAGGGAAGACTGAGCATGTGGGAGCCTGTTGACAGAGTTGTAACACTGTTTACGCTAGTGTGCGCGAGTGTAGGGCAAACTGAGCATGTGGGAGCCTGTTGGCAGAGTTGTAACACTGTTTGTGCTGGTGTGCGTGCGTTTTAACCCGAATAAGCAGATTCTAAACCGTGTAAGCATGTGTGCTCGTGTGTAAGCCACTGTGAGCGTGTTTTTGCTGGTATGCACATTGCTCCCCCCTGAGGAAACAGAAAGGAAAAAGGAAGCAACAGAATTAGTAGGAAGCTAGCAGGGAATACTGCTGGAGCTAGCAGGTGAAAACAATTGGAAGCAAGCAATTACACAGGCAGAATAGTAGCTCAGCCAAGCACTTAAAACTCTGCAAACAACAGTGTAGGATGTATCTCTCAAGAGACACTGCAAGACAGTTGTAAGCTATTAGAAGTGAAAACTGAAAAAGCTGAACTCAGAGCAGAAATGCTAGGGACTGCCATATCTGTCATAAGGAGACATAGGCGACTTGCTGAGGGTGGTGACAATGCAAATGGTGCCAGACAGCCCACAGTGAGGAGACGGAGAAGAGAGTACAGGCCCAGGGTCACCTACCACGGGTTACATGAGCTGGAGCTAGTAGAGCATTATAGAGTGGACAGTGACCTCCTGCAGCAAATTTTCAAGCTGTGCAGGCCACACCTCACACACAGAACCAACAGAGGGGAACCCATCCCAGTGGAAACCAAGGTATGTGTTGGCCTAAGAATACTAGCAACAGGTACCTTCCAGAGACCAACTGGTGATATGATGGGGATATCACAGGCATCAGCCTCCTGGGTACTGCACCAGTTCCTGGATGCCATGTCAGCACATGTCGGTGATCATGTATATTTCCCCAATGCCCGTGAGGTATTGGCCAGCAATATGCATCTCTTCCAGCAAATAGCGGAATACCCTGAGGTAGTGGGTGCAATAGACTGCACGCACATACACATCAAAGCACCAGCTGGTGAGTGGGGTAGGGCCTACATTAACCACAAGGGCTTCCCCTCCATCAACTGCCAGGTCATGTGTGATGCCCAGGGCATAATAATGAATGTGTGTGCTGGCTGCCCTGGGAGCTACCATGATTCCCACATCTGGCATTTGACGCAGCTGTACCAGACATTTGCCAATGGGGACATCCCACACAGACACCTAGTGGGGGATGCAGGTTATGCACTGGAGCCGTGGCTGATGACACCCATCAGAAACGCACACACCTGAACAGGAACGCCATAATGAGGCACACGCACAAACACGTAATGTAATAGAGTGTGTGTTTGGGCTGCTCAAGTCATGGTTCCGGTGTCTGGACATATCTGGTGGAGCCTTGCAGTACTCACCAACTACATGTACCCAAATTGTCATGGTATGTGCTATGCTACATAATATGATCTTGCGAAAACAGCTGCAGCAGGACCAGTATAGGGCCGGGCCAAACAGCCCACCACCATTGCCAAGACCATCACAGGCAGAGCGTGACTCGGAGGAGGAACAACATGAGCCTGCCCCAGTAGGCAGAAGGAGGCATGCCCAGTATGCCCTGGCCTTGGCAAAGAGGCAATGCATAGCACATACACTGGCTCAGTAGGAACCCTGGGAATGATACCCCTCTCTGACTCCTCATATAATAACATGGATGCCTAAAATGACATAACCTGCTCTCAAACATGTACAGGGAGTGTAATATGTGCATCCAACAGAGGCAGCCCTGCAGCACCACCTGAGGCATGAATGCCATGTGTTAAGTAATATAATACCATGTACTATATGCACACTTGAGGACCCTGACTAACATCCACCCTCACCAAGCATGAAGCCACAATATGACGATGGGATAATCAATTGTAATAATTGGCTGAAGTAATGCAGTTAGTCAAAGGGGAGCCAATGTGTGCCAGCCTGGGATGACATGCTGAGCATGACAAGATGCACCACCTGCTAGGGGTGGCGTGCACCTATCAGTCCAGGCCTCATGGATACTGGCAAAGGCTGTCAGTATCCACAGCGTGCCCTGAATATGTAAGGCTCAAAACACAAACCCACCTCCATAGGTACCACAAGGGATAAGAACCTAGATGTAATGCTACCCAGTGCCAGAAGTCTAAACAGCAAGATGCGTGCTGTGTAAACTCACCCAGTATGGAGAATGTTGATAACTGTCCTGTAACAGAAAACTGGGTCAAGGCTCACAACAGCACCCTAACACTACCAAGTTACACATCAAACTGTGCTGTACAGCTTCAAAACATGGAACAAGCTACAAAAGGAGGGTGACTAGCAATAACTGTCAAGGATAACCACACCCCCATGTTGGTACCACAACAAGAAGCAGCATGGACTAGACATGGTCAAGTAACAGTGGCTAAAACCACTTCCCAGTATATAGCCTGCTACAGACTACCATCCTAACACCAGGAACTGCACCTGGCCTATGTTGGAATACATGAATATATCAAGACCCCAAACCACATTATATTGGTTGACTGAAAATACCCAGACATACACTGGGAGCATTATACTAGCACCAACACTGCAGGAGAAAAGTTCCTAGAATCCATAAACCAAATTGCCCAGGAACAACGTACCATTCCCACAAGAGGGGTAAGCATACTGTATGTGATAATCAGCAACATGGGTACTGGATGGCAAGATGAGAAGTGTATCCCTCACTGGTAAGACCAGACTATAGAGTAATCACACCAAATATACACATCCTGACCACAGTCCCTGGCCAGAAAACCACAGTGAAAAACATGTGTAAAGCATAAGTTGCACCCCTCCAAACTGATGCGGAATCCATTAAAGGCCCTGTGCAGGTGCAAAATATGGGACACAACGCAGAACCTGTTATACAGGCATTCCATGAACACAGCCAGGAATGCTTGGGTTATGCAATCACAAATAACAACAAGACACAATGCCATACATGCAGGCATCTGGCATGCTGGACTCCAGCCATTACCAAACCATGCAAGAGAATGAAGAAGCTACTACATGATAGAGCAAACATAAAAAGGGAAGTAATCACTGATCAGTAGTATGGCAATAAAATATGTCCACACATACAATCCACTAAGGCCAGCTACAACAAGTAGAATCTGTGAATCCTGAGGCAATGTTACACCTGCCCCAAGTACACAGACAACCCTCAACACCCCCCAATAAATACAAATATATGTGAGAGATGCAACCATTTATCCAAACCGGAGGCTGAGCTCCCTCAACTCAGTACTGTCAAAACTAGTCAGGAGGAGAAGGTAACCACACACACCACAAACCCAGCCCCACATAGACCTATCACAACTGTAAACCAAACACATAAACACAGAACAACATTCCCGGAGGCCCTAATTACAAACACACCACACCAACAGAGGCCTCCAAAGCAGACCCCCAAGTAACCACAACCTCCAAACATAGCACATGCAACACATAGTACACAAAGCTGGTGTGCCAAACAGTCACAGGCCAGAAGGAGAAACAACATGCCTGATACAGTTGTAATAGGTGACTCTATAGGCAGACACACTGCTGTCCCACTCACCAGACTGAACAAGGGAAAGGGTACAGTAAGCTGCCTGTAGGCTGCTACAATACGCCACATAACACAAGTACGCAGGTCACTCCAAAGCAAGTAGAAATATGATGCAGTCATTGTCCATGCTGGTGTGAATGACCTGAGATGTACCTCCCTGGACTACATGAAAAGAGACATGGATGAGCTCTCTGAGTATGTACTCCAAGCCGGTATGACACTGGCCATTTGCAGCATCCTACCCTCACCATGAATGATGCCACAGTACAAACACAGAGTGATCAGCTTTAACAGGTGGCACAATTACAGCTGTCAGTCCAAGAGGATCTAATGTCTGTCTGCTTGAGTTGTCATGCATGACAAGCCATGCTGCTGTTCTAGGGATGGCTTGCACATATTACCCCTGGGCGTCTGGATATTGGATAAGGCTTTTGCCACCTCCATAGAGCCGTATGTAGGCAAGGCTGAAAAGACTAACCCACCACCCTAGAAAACGTAAGTGTTAAGAAACATAAGGGTAATGCTGACCAATGCCAGATGTGTAAACCGCAATATGCATGCTCCTGAGGCCCTCCCCAGTATGGAGAACATCGATGTCTGTGCAGTGACAGAAACCTGCTGCAAACCTACTGACAGCACACCAGCACTACCAGGTTATACCTCATATCATGCGTTATGGCCCCAAAACCTGGACCAAAACATAAAAGGAGGGGGAGTATCCATATGCAGCACAGACACCCATATGTCCAGGTAACTGACATCGCACGAAGCATTGGAGACCACCCATGTTCACCTAACTGTAGTCAAAACTGCTGTACAGTCTGTAGCATGCTACAGACCACACTCTCACACACAGGAACCCCACCCAGACGTCCTGAAGACACTGGGCAGTATGAATGTCCCACCAAATACCAAACAAGGTACTCACAAATTACCACATAGGTGGTAAACCATTATGTATGCAAGGAGTAATCAGGGACCTAGGGACACAAGTGCACAGTAACCTGTTATGTGACACTCACATTGTCAATGTGTCTAGGAAGACTGTCAATATTGGACACAGTATCATGAAAGGATTCACATCTACGTCAACAGAGGTCATTGTGCCCCTGTACTGTTCTCTTATCAGACCCATAATCTAGTACAATGCCTCATTTGGGATGTACCTTACCTGACACCTGCAGCAGTTAGAAAGACCTCAAAGGTACCTCACCAAGAGGATAAAGGGTCTCAAATATATGTCATATGCTGCCTGGCTGTAGCCACCCCAGCTGAATGCAGTTACATACTGCCTACACAGAGGCATTGTATGTCTGTTGTACAAGGCCATGTCCAACACAGGAGTAATGGACATGCTCCACCCCAGAAAAACCAAAGCCATTGGAGCTGTGAGAGTGACAGATGTCAACCCCAACACATAATGAAATAGGATGTGCTGGAGGGACAGATACATAGCCCTGAGGCTCCCCACACCCTGGAACAGGATCCCACTCCATGTTAGGCAGAGCCCCTCACTGACACTCCTCAACAGGAATATTGCCAAGTGGATGGATGATCGTATATGTACACTGGGGGTCTTCACTGTGTCACGTCCAGACAGAGGCACAGTAAAGTAAATCATAAATGGCCATAATATTCACATAGCAAGGGGTGGCGAAAGACACACACACCCTGGCTAGGCTTACAAATGCCCTAGGGTGGATAGCCTAGTATGAACCTATGAACCTATGAAGATACAAATTGTTCAGGACACTAAGGATAATCCCAAGGCTTACTCAACTGATGGTAGGAACCATGTTGGGAATTCACAGATATGCTCTGAATCACACAAATATTACAAACAACATACCAAACACACACACACACATATTGCCAACATACAACCTGACAGGTGCAGTGCAACCCCCCCCCCCCGAATGCAAAATATCTATCCCAGCAGACTGCTGGCCCCCTGACATTGCAGATGCTGAGATAACAGCCAGCATCTACAAAGCAAAACACACAGCAGCAATGGTATGAGATGGTGTCCTGGGCTGAGTCCAACATGGACTCCAAGAAGAATGGAATGCCAAATCACACTACTGCTCACTGTCAGCCTTACCATTGGATATGCACCCAAAGAGCAGTGTACAACAACAGTGGTCCTTCTCAACAAAGGTGTTGCCTGAATGGATACTGCAAACTACCACCCCAGAATCCTGACAAGCTTGGTCTGCACAGCTATGGGAAGGATCAGCATGTACCGCAGGCATAAAGATATCGGGGACCTACTGACACCGGACCCTACCCAGTGTGGCTGTCTTAAGTGCAGATCCTGCTCCTAAACATGTTTGACCCATTTGAAACAGTCATTAATGTCATTGATGAGGGCAATGTGGTCCACACAGCATAGCTGGACCTTGCAAATGCTTCCATACAATACCCTACGTGTTCAGTATAGATATGTTCACCAGCTTAAATATAAACCCCTATGTCAGTAGAGGGGTTGCAAACCAGACCAAGGACAGAACTGACATGGTCAGACATGCTGCAGCCATGTCAGACTACAAACCAGATATAAGTGGCATCCCACAAGGCTTGGTCCTGGGACCTCCCTCGTTTTGTATATATGTCCCATAGGTACAGGCCAACATGGAAGGACTGTGACTGAACATGTATGCAGAGGACTACAAACTGCCCACCATATCTGACCCCCAGCTGACACAAGCATCCCACAAAAGGGCCACATAGAAACAGACAACTGGTGCCATAGCCATGTCAGCAAGCTAATTGCAGAAAAGTGTATAGTCAACCCCCGTGGACATACAGTAAGTGCCCACCAATTACCACATAGGTGTTAACCCATTACGTACCTAATATGTAATGAGAGACCTGGGGACACAAGGTGATAGATATCCTGCATTGGACAAACATGTGTCTGTAGTGTTCACAGAAACATACCATATATCCACCTAATCATGAAGGTTGTCAGATCTAGATAAGGGGAGGTCATTGTGGCTCAGCAGTCATCCTTTATCAGCGTTACAATTGACTACAATAGCCCCTGTGGGATGTACCGCAGCAGACACCTCCATCAACTGTAAAGTCCCCAACAGTACCTCACCAGGAGTAGCAAAGAGCTTGAACAGATGCCATGTGTTGCCTGATTAAACAAACTGCAGCTCCACACACTGCCATACTGCCCACCCAGAGGCAAGCTGTGCCTGATGTATAAAGCCATGTCCAAGCTGGAATCAATGAACGTGCTGCACCTTGTACAATCTGAATGG
Source organism: Protopterus annectens (assembly GCF_019279795.1). NCBI lineage: Eukaryota > Metazoa > Chordata > Ceratodontiformes > Protopteridae > Protopterus > Protopterus annectens. The sequence goes on along the minus strand of NC_056751.1, from coordinate 230,046,695 downwards.
CAGTGAGCTATGCACATGAGAGACCTGAACCCCAGCACTGACATACATAGGACAAGCTGTACTGAATGATCCATAACACAGAAGCCACCCCCACACCTGAGTAAACTCCCAGTACAGGTTAGCCAGAGAGTCACCCATCGACTCTCCTCAAGAGGAATCTTGATGAGTGGATGGGAGATGGTAGGTTTACCCTGGGTATCACTGTAATGTCACAGGTAGACGGAGGCACAGTATACTAACCATGACATATGTCATGGCAAACTCCAGTTACAATGTGTGTTGAAGGACAAACACACTTTCTGACTAGCATTAGAAATGGCCTAGTGCACATTGCTAGTGTTTGCCAATGTCCACCTATGTTGTGGAATACACTACCAATGTTGGACAAGCCTGGTTTAAGTAGTCTATATGTGAACATAATGCAACATGGTCATATGTGCACAACTGGTCCCTAAACAGTCTGTTGTGCTCACTATGAAGATTTAAAGCAGTGATAGGACTAAAGCCCAGGATACTTTCCACCACAGTGAAAGAACTGAATCAGTACACTATATGGTACTACAGTGTTAGGTCAGTATGAAAGGATGTTGACAACTGTATGCAAAGTAACCCATGCAAACCCTGCAGGCACAGTATAATCCCTGTTGTGTTCAGACATGAAGCAGTTGGCCAGTAAGTACACAACATGACACCCAACACACAAACATAAACGTGAGATATTGTTGAAGTTCACACTCATTCAAATATGTGGTGGACTGCAGAGTTCAACATATGGAAAGCTCACACTGGGCATGCTCGCACACTTTGATAAATGAGACATATGTCAGACAACATGCCATGGAAAGGCTGAACTGGGCATGCTCACACACTTAGGCCATATCTCCATTTGGCAGTTGGCCACACATATCTGGTATTTGTACATGTCATTACAGGAACCAACCACATCACAGCAATCTGCCCAGTGCACACAGTTAAATGACTACAGAGACATAAGTGATATAGTGGATCCCCCTCATATTCAAACATCTTCCACAGATACACAAGTTGTTCATAGAAACAGGGAATGCTATGGCAATAAAGACCTGCAAACAGTCTATTGTGCATCTGACAAGTAAACATATGGGTGTAGAGGTCAATACTAGGCTGTTTGCCCTAGGGAATGAAAGCTTAGCCAGAGTGTGCTTGGCGTCTGCATCCCCAGTACAGTAGGCTACTGTGCCACTGTAAAGTAGGTCACATAAGGCATCGTGTGAGGCTAGTGTGCTGTTCCTCTGTCAAGCAGGGACACAGTGGAGATCCTAGGGTTTGAATGTGCTAAGCCACATCCATGTTGTTGGTGTGTGCTGGAAGAGGGTTGCTGAGGACCTCTAACAGTAAGTGGGCATCAATAACAGATTGAGGGGAGCCCTATCTGCATTGTCTGGACAACTTCACTGTCAACACTGTGTCGTGAAGATTATGTGGGATTGAAGTGTCGTGCCGGTACTGTTCAGAGATGTCCTCCCTCTGTGGGCTACAGCTCTGCAATGTATTAGCTCACTCTGTCTGTTGGACAGCTCATATATGGCTGGTGTGCACCTGACAGGTGTCCTGTTGTGGAGCAGTCATGGGTATATGTGGGATAGCATGATCAATGCAAACCTTACACATGCTCATAGAATGCAATTGTCAAGGATTATGCAGAGTGGCCACTATAGTCCCCCAGCATGGGTCCTTTGAAGTCTTCCACCCCAGTCTTCACAAGTGTAGAGTCTGCTTGTGATAAATACAGTTTGTTAGCAGTGACAACCTTGCCTGGGGGTGGGGATGGGATATGGATGTCCAGGGAAAGGTGGGTATGGTCAGATATCAACAATGGTGGTCTACCTCTGGTGTGGAACAGTGAGTACCCATGTTGCAGATGGACAGGTGCAATATGTATTCCCCCATGTGGCTGTGGTGAGTGGTTCTGCCATAGCACATGGACCCACAAATTGTAGTGGCTGTAGGGTAATGTTGTAGAGGCCTGAGTAGTTCCCACACACAATATGCCTGTACCTGATGTTAACAACTGGAATGGTGTATGTGAACACCTGCATATCCCAGCACTGTTCCCAGAGAAGCAAAGTGTGTGTCCTGGATGTGGTAGGGGATGTTCTGGACTGGTTGTGTTGTGTGTCACAGGTCCTGTGGTCACTAAGCATGGTATAGAACATAACCTGCCAGTGCGATGTGCATATCTGACCCTGAAGTAGGTGGCTGCAAATGCATATATATGCTATCCCCCACCTGACAGGTAGTACTAGATGTACATTCCTCTGTAGAAATAAAGATGTCAGCACCCTATAAATACTGCAGGTGCAGAACAGATGCCCAGTAATTCAGATAGCGTGCTCTGCTAATGCGTCTCCCTCAAGTGTCATAATATAGTTAGGTAGGAGTTTGAACCATGCAAATGCTCAGTGTGTGTGTGTGTGTGTGTGTGTGTGTGTGTGTGGGGGGGGTGAGCAGGGTTGTTGTGTGTGCAAGTCTGTGTGAGGGAAATGTCCCTTTTGGCAACTGGGAAAACACTCTACAGGATGCACATTCCCCTTTCTAAACACTGATGATGTCAGCACCCTATAAGTACAGCAGGAGAAGGGAAACCTCCCAGTAATGTGAATAGAATGCTCTGCTAATGCATCCGTCTCAAGTGTCATAACATAGTTAGGTAGGGGTTTGAATCCTGCAAATGCCCAGTGTGTGTGGAGGGGGGTTAGTGTATGTGCAAGTCTGTATGAAAGAAATGTTCCTTTTGGCAACTAGGAGAACACACTACAGGATGCACATTCCCCTTTCCACTGATGATGTCAGCACCCTATATCTACAGCAGGAGAAGGGAAACCTCCCAGTAATGCGAATAGTGGGCTCTGCTAATGCGTCCATCTCGAGTGTAATAACATAGTTAGATAGGGGTTTGAATCATGCAAATGCCCAGTGTGTGTGGAGGGGGGTTAGTGTGTTTGCAAGTCTGTATGAAAGGAATGTCCCTTTTGGCAACTAGGAGAACACACTACAGGATGCACATTCCCCTGTCTAAACACTGATGATGTCAGCACCCTATAAGTACAGTTGGAAAAGGGAAACCTCCCAGTAATCCGAATAATGCACTCTGCTAATGCGTCTCTCTCAAGTATCATAATATAGTTAGGTAGGGGTTTGAATCCTGCAAATGGCAAGTGTGTGTGTTTGGATGTGGGGAGTTTGTGTGTGTGCAGTTCTGTATGAAAGACATGTGCTTTTTGGCAATCAGGAGAACACACTACATGATGCACATTACCCTTTCCAAACACTGATGATGTCAGCACCCTATAAGTACAGCCGGAGAAGAGGACTCTCCTAGTAATCCGAATAGTGCATGTCGCTAATGCGTCTCTCTCACATGTCATAACATAGTTAGGTAGGAGTATGAATCCGGCAAGTGTGTGTGTGTGTGTGAGGGGGGGGGGGGTAGTAGGGTGTGTGTACTTGCAAGTGTGAAAGAACAGTTCCTTTTGGCAACTACTACAATACACCAGATGCTGCATATTCCCCCAGTAAACACAGGTGATGTCACCACACTATCAGTACAGCCAAACAGGGCTAATTGCCCAGTAATGCCAATAGTGCGCTCCGCTACTGGGTCTATTACCACTGTCAGAGCACAGATAGGTATATTTTGGAAACCCACAACTGCCACGTGTGGTTGTGTCACACAAAATGACCATGTGTGGGTTGTTGTTCATAACAATGCATGACATTGCTTAAACCAGCAATGGCAATGCACACATGATGTATGTGTGTGACACATACACATATATACCTGTGACCTTCAGTAGTTACCATGTCTGACATGTGCCTTAAGTAGATAAATGGTATTTGCAATGCATAACATTATGACTGTGTCTTATTGTGCAGGGGCCGCATGCGATATGTGTATATACAGTGTGAGTTGTATATGGTATCATCCTAACAGCGGGGGATACACATCTGGTCTGGGCCATATAGTCTACATGTAGTCGATGAACAGGTGCTGCATGTTCCCACCTGTTGTGGGAGTGGTAACATGTTGTTCCACTGCAATTCAGTGACTACATGCTGGGAACCTTTCAGCTAGTGTGTTGTAGCTACAGTAATGCTCACACACAATGTTCAGCTGGATGCAGTCCAGCCATATAAAGACATATCTAGAGACTGTCATATTCCCAGTGTTGTTAGGGAGGACAGGTGGGTTTCCTGAGTATGGGAGGGTTGTGTGTGCCAGGCTATGAACCAGAAGGCAGTCCAACGCACTGTTAGCTGCTCATGGATAGGCCCTGATGCTTTGTGCTGTGCCAACAACCTGGAGGTGTGTGTATCTGTGGTGCCTTGTGATACCACCCCCCTTTTCATGTGTGTTACATGTGTAGGGGATGACAGGCATGGTATGAGGTATAACCTGGCAGTGATGGGTTGCACCTGTGAGCCGTGAATCAGGAATCTGTTACTGCACAGATATTGCAGTTTACCGTGCTGAGGACAGTGTCCAGTGCATGCATCTTGCGGTGTACACTGCTGGTGTTGTGTAGCATTACTGTTAGTGTCCTATCCCGTGTGATACCCGGAGGTGGCTATGTAATCTGTGTCCTGCAGCAAAAGGCACTATGTGTGTATCAAGGGGCTTCGCCAATATACAATGGCCCATGGGTGTCACGTGCAAGCTGCCCCTTGCAAATCATTGTGGCTTCCCTAGCATGTCAGCACACGCTGACAGCCATTGGATACCCTATGAATGACATTGGAGATTGAGCAGAATGTAGACATAGAACACCCTTCCTACATATTGTGGTAGCATACCTGATGAGGGTATGATGGCAACCAAGGTCAGGCTCATACTGGCCCATGCCACATGCTGAGAGAGCCCTTCTATGTTCCCTATCATATAGTCCAGGGAGGTATGTCTCAGGTCATCCATAGTGGCATGGACAATGACTGAGTCATATGTGTCCATGCCTCTGACTGACCTGTATGCATGTGTTTTGTGGTGGGCCATAGTGCCCCACGGGCATATCACTGTGACCTTCACCATGTACAGCCTGTTGAGCGGGACCCCACTGCAGCAGCCAAAAGAGGTACCTGACACATCTGTAGCAGGTGTGTTGTATAGCCCTACAGGCTGTGAGTGTGTGGCGCATGGGATGTGTGTGCCACGTGTGGCATGTGCTCTGTTCTGACTTAACGTATGCCTGTGTGCCAGCTGCAGAGGTGTGTGATGCTCAGGCAGGATGCTATTCTGAGGCTCCAAGTATGCCCCAGTGTGTTCGGATTGCTGTCAGTGCGGGTCTATGTCAGACTGGTATTGTAGTCACTGTAGTATGTCATGCCACCTGACAGGGTATGGCAGCACTGGGTTCAGAGTGCTCAGTCCCCAGATTGGTTATGTGGTTGCATCTCACACATGTGGTGTATGTTCCTGGCCAGGGGAGAGGGTTGACTGCATACATGTGGCAGCTGTGACATTGCCACATGACTCACATAAACCACAACTGTACCATAGAGGTGATTCACAGGTTACCTTTGCACATGATACCATAGTAGTGTGATTGCCATGGTGATTACCAACACATAGGGCCAATGTGGAACAACATACTGAAGGTGAGTATGTGTGGGTGTACTGCTACTGATTTCATAGCACTGGCATATATGACTGCACACGTGGGTAAATGCCAGGTAAGTCATATGCAATGTGTCACAGGCAACGTACATGCCAACAGGACAGACAGTGACGTTCTGTCAGGTTGAAAATTGACATACGTATAGTACGCTATGCAGATGTCACTAGGAATCCACAGAAGCTCTGTAAATCTGCATTTCAGGTGGAATCAATGTTCCGGGGAACCTCAAGAAAACATGCATGCAAACAAAGCTACAGTAAGCAGGGTTGGAAGTAGTCCATTGTACAACAAAGAAGGGGTAACACTTCCAGTAGGTAACAGTGCAAATATGCAGGCAATATCAACATGTACCCAGGAATGCACTGCTCAGATGTCCATGGTAGAACTGATATTATTTAATATTTAATTTAATTTAAATTAAATTGGTACTGCACACATATCACCATGCACAAACATCCACATTGCATAGTCGTTGTGGGCAACATGCCACCATTAGTGTACATGTCCATCATTGCGTACCACTACTTGCATTAGCTTCTCCCCTGTGCTACCTATGTATGTGGCTATCTGTTGACATCCTTACCACCGGTATGCAATAATGTGCAGCTGTTACACTATGGTACTTACTATGGGTGTAGATAACAATTCAGGACAGTCATACAGTTGCTGCATCAGGCATGCTGGGATATACACACAATCATATCAGCACACTGTACTGTTACCAACATGATACTAGTAATACACGTCTATGTAGTCACCCTGTGCATCAGCAACATGTTAACCTGTTCCTGCACTGATGTTGGAGATTGCAGGAGGTGGCACAGTTTCATCATATGCACAGGGTGTGAACTAGGTATGCCTGAGTCTGCCACTGATACCACCAATTGACATGTATGTGTATGTGTGTTGGTGAGGGACAGCAGTACAGGGTGGGGCACTGTTGGTGCAGTGTGTGCATGTATGTGGTAGCCCTAGGTGTTAACATTTCGCATGTGTGTATGCATGCACACAGTTCCACCTCATGGCTGCCATATACTGGAGTTTGTGGACAGCCACAGACTGCAACTGGCAGGTCATACAGATCAGTGTCTGTGGCCATGGACATGGTACCTGTGCCTGGCAGGGGTGCTACGGACCATATCCGGTACTAAGCCTGACTGGGTACTGTCATCAGATGTGGGAATTTGTTGACTGGACACAGGTCCCTGTTGGGACTGTCCAGAGCCACATGCACATGGTCTCCTGGGGCGGTCTGATGACAGCACAGACCCAGCATTGCTGGGGCTGCTGCTGGCACTATGGGGGCGTCCGCAGGCCTGTTGTCATCTGCGCCGACTGCCAGCTGCTGCTGTTGCTGGCATACTGCCACGTTGACAATGCAACCGTCCACCATTGCCCTGGCTCATGGACATGTTGTTGTGGAACTGCTGTAATATGTCCCCACAATGTCTGTCTATGACATCGGTGAAATTACGGATAGCATCTGCGATGTCATGCATACTGTCAGTCATGGATGTGCGACATGCTCTCAGCTCCCTCAGACCCTGTCTGGTGTACCTTTCCATACGTGACTGCGCCTGCAAGACAGACCGAAACATAGCTGAGGTTGACAGACCTCTTTGGGCACGTCTGCCAGAGGCAGTACGCCCATGGATTCTTCCACGAGAACCCATGGGCAACTGTCTGTGTGGTACCATCTCAGGACCCTGCCCATGGCTGCTGTGTGGGGAAGCTTGTGCCACAGATACCACATTACCCTGGTCAATGCCCACTGTATCCTGTCCATCACCTAGGGACATTAGTGACATAGGATGTACTGGCAGGATGACTGTGCGCAATGATGGGGTTGACAGCTGTGTACTGTTAATTGGCTGACCAATGACGGACCCTGACACACCTTCCTGTGCCATTACACAGATATCATCATTATCAGTACCTGTGGCACCAGATTCAGGTTCCCTGCTGCAGGACACCAGAGCAGCACCAGAACCTGTGGGAGGAAGACAGGAAACACAGTTTACAATGTCTACACAATGTTACCAGTGATGCACACATGCACACATGCACATGTGGACACATGCACACATGCACACATGCACACGTGGACACATGCACACATGCACACATGCACACGTGCACACGTGGACACATGCACACATGCACACATGCACACGTGGACACAGGCACACATGCACACATGCACACATGCACACCCCGCAGTATACACACAGAGCACTACTGAGTTACACTATTATTACTAGCACTATCAGGACTATTATAGGTATTGTTAAAACACACTCACCAGTATGGATGGGCTGCCTTGCTGTAACACCGGAGAGACCTGCAGAAATGAGGGGATTAATGTCAGTGGGCACAACTGTGCCATTGATACTGCATATGATACAGTTCAGTAGTAAACCAGTTGCCTTTCACATGTCAGCTGCTGATATTGGCAATATCACACCTGCACAATTACATACTATGTTGACAGCTACATACCAAGGACACACCTTACACATGCATAAACTAACAGTGTACAGAACAGTCAAGTGTACATATGGCATATTACCTGCACACTCCATGTCGTGTTGCTGTGTGGATCCAGCTTCCATCATAATGCAGGTGTGTTGCTGTTGATGTTCCTGGGCTGGAGCCACAACACTTAGGAGTAGCCCCTCCAGTCTGGTGAGGGGGGATGTGTGGCCACCCCACCTCCTGTGGCAACCTGTTGCCTGTGGATATCCGACGCACGCTGACGGACATTTCTAATTAAATCACTGCAGTGATGTCGTACCTGCTCATATGTCCTATTATGCGTGCCAATGTCATTTACCCTATGGACACGGTCTTGCCACAGTGCAGCCCTCTCCTGCTGATTCTGGCTGGTGCGGGAAAACAGTATGTCATAATCCTGCACCAGGCTCTTGTGTATCTCTTCATCTTCTGCAGCAGAGTAGGCAGGATTTCGCTGATGCGCCATGTCCCTGAAAGAGAACACAAACAGGATATCAGCAAACTATGTCAGCAAAATATGGCACACATACTATACATGATACTCAACTGTAGTGATATACTACTACTCCCATATGTAGCACGTGTGTGTCTCTTGGTGGATACACATGTACATGGCCAGATATCAGTGCTAAGCCAACACCTGTGCAACAATACCTGCCACATTCCATACAACATAGTACCAAGCCCCATCGGTCAGCACACTGAGACAGGTCCAATCCACCACCTCACTCTGGGGGTTCATAACAAGGTACTGTATTTGGAACGTCATCCACTAGTGTGATCTGGACACAAAATAATCGGCCTGGATATACATACCCCACCACCACCACCAGCACAGTAGACTACTTTGATATATATGTGAAAAGACAGATTTTCACTTGTTAGGACTGATATGATATCCATGCAGCCCACTGGGCCACTGGAAGCCACAACCCACAATGCTGACCCCTTTGCAAATGCTTCCCATGGACATCCCAAAGAATGCATGGAACATGCACACACAATTCTAACCCAGACCCTATGCACAAAGGTTAAGCATCCTGTCTGGTGGACCCCAGCCAAAGACAAATTGTATAATGATAGAAGGAGGCTACTGCAGGACAGAGCAGATACACATAAAGGGAAGGCATCTGTGGTCAGCACTAGTAATAAGCTGCGTTCTCTCATAACAACATCAAAGGCCAACTCTGAGAGGGAAATGGCCAAGGACACTATAGATAACAACTAGGCCTTCTTCAGTTTTGTTAGACACATGGACCAAAAGCCTCAGATATGCTCTGTGTTAGTACACACCTACATAAAATTCATTGAACCCACAGATATTGGCAACATTCTGGCAGACAGGTTCAGTGCAAATATCCCCCCTCCCTCTCCCCCAAACATATAAATACTTATCAAAGGCTGAATGTAACCTCCCTATCATCTCAGATGTCCAGGTGAGGGCCGCCCTCAGCAAAGCAGAACACACAGCATCAATGTGACCTGATGGTATCCCTGGATGTGTGCTACGTGAACTCCAAGAGGAGATACAACTGCATATAAAACTGATATTTAACCTTGGCCTTACTACGGGATATGTACCTGAACACTGGCATACAGCAACAGTGGTCCCACTCCACAAAGGAGGCACCTCTACTGACCCTGGGAACTACCTCCCCATAAGCTTGACCAGCCTGGTATGCAAAGCTATGGAAAGATTCTTTATGGGACTCATATACAGTGATATTGGGTACCTGCAGACACTTGATCCCTCCCAGTTTGCCATTGTGAAGGGCTGATCCTGCCTTTTGAACCTGGTTGACCTTTTCAAAACAGTCACTACAGCCATTGATGAGGGCAAAGCAGTCCATACAGCCTACCTGGACTTGCCTAAGGCCTTCAACACAGTACTCCACTCAGGTATCATAGACAAGCTCATCAGCTTAAATGTTAATGCATATGTCACATGATGGGTTGCAAACTGGTTGAACAACAGAATCCATAAAGTCAAAATTGCAGGAGCCATGTCAGACTCAAAGCCAGTCACATGTGGTATCCCACAGGGCTCTGTCCTAGGACCCCTCTTGTTTGGCATTTACTTGACAGATGTGAAAGAAAACATGGACGGGTTGTGGATGACAAAGTTCCCAAATGACTGCGAAGTAAGCACCATAGTCATTACACCAGCTGGCACACACATCCTACAGACAGGCCTCACTGAAACGGACAACTGGTGCCAGAATCATGGCCTAACACTGAATGACATGTCATCCCCTTTGGGTAAAACTATGTGCACACAACTTATCACATAGACATACATATAGATAGAGACCAATAACACATATGGAGGGTTCACAGTATGTAGACTATTAACTTGTTACTTTATATTACCTGTGTTTGTCGCAGCTGGTTGTGTTACCGTTAGTATAGCTTCCTGCTGCTGCTAGCCCAGCTTGATACTGACACTGATGACAGCTTCAACTTAGTTTGTCTTACGTGTGGTTTTTGTTTGTGTTTTTATTTTCTTTTTTTCTTTCTTTTTCTCCCTCTCTCTCTCTCTCTCTGCCTCCAGACAGTGCAATTAAAGTATTGCATGTGTGGAGTGGGAGTACAGGATGCTTTTGTAGGTATCTGCATATGTCCATGTGATGGCCTCTGCACCACTTGTAAGCCAGCATTTGCTAATTGCATGCAGCCAGTTGTGTACTGATTGCAGTTCTCACTGTGATTTCAGGACAGTGCTATAAAAGGGTATGTGAGATAGGCATTGCCCTTTCAGATTGTAAGGGCGGGGACCATGCTGGTATGCTGTGGACACTGTTCCGTGAGTGTAAAGGTTAATATCTCTCTCATAATTCAGGCTGTGTTGTAGATTCACATTTCTCCATTCATCTCTCCTGTTTCCTGTACTAAGTGTGTATGTACACTGACACCTACAACTATACATATATATATATATATATATATATATATATATACATACATATATTTATATATGTATAATAACTGATAGTATTACCTATTAGCTACCAACTAGCATGGCTGTTTCTGTTCACACACTACTATTATAGAAATCCACTAGATTTGAGAGTAAATATACATGACATGCTTTGTGTACTACACATCCTATATTCCCTTTACATTCATTCCTACTATTACATGATATTTTTATTGTAGCACAAACCTCTTATATAACAGTCATGGCTTAGTGGTAAGTCATGCAGACGACTGTTTCCAAGGTCCTGGGTTCTGGACTGACAGTGGGATTTTATTTTGCTTTTGAGCAGACTACAGGACCTGTCAATCAGAGTGACTAAGGCACTTTTAAGCAGTTGTAACCGGGTTAGTGCTGGTTTGTGCGGAGCTCCTGCATGCGCACTGGCGTTCAGCTCTGCACACACCCGCTTACAACCGCTTAACAGTGCTTACTCTGGCACACACCTGCGCTATTTTCTTTGAAAGAAATGAAAATGGGGAGACAGGAAAGTGATGAAAAAGGGGTCACAAAGAGGGTAAGACAGTAGGGAAACAAGCTTGGGTTTTTCAGGAGGGATGTAGGTAGGGCCCATAGCTGCCCATTTCTTCATCAGCAATAGCTGTGCATATGTTTGTAATTTGGTGTGACATTTGAAACCTTCCACCCCTGAGAGAGGTGTCAGGACAACAATAATACTTGTTGTACAGCCAATTGTAATTGATAGTTTCCATGTCCAGCAGACATGTGTGCAGAATGGGCAGCTATGTATGGGGCATAATTTTTTTGTGGGTACAGAGTGCCCTTTTTTTTTTTTTTCAGGTGAGAGTGGTATGTCAGGTAAAGGAAGTCGGTATAGCTGGGGAGGTAGGTTGGGTAGGTCAACAGACAAGACAAACAAGACGCATACAGGGGCAGTGTATGACATGTGTGGGGGGGTTACACAATTGACGGGGACGGATGTTTGGATATCCAGAGCCCATGAGCCCACAGATGGCAACAGTGGAACTGATATCCCCACCCATGGGCAGTTGCCACTGTTCCTTCACTGCCCAGGACGGGGCTGTGTTGGGGGCTGTGTAGGCCAGGCAACAGGCATGCCCGTAAATTGTGCCACCTATGCCTCAAGCTGGCGTAGGGGCCCAAGAACAGATTCCTGGATCTCCCTACGCACCACAGTCCAGACGCTACGGAGGGTGAGTGGTGGTTCTCCTCCGGCCACACTTGCAGAGGGGGGACGAGCCCCATCCCCTGCAGTGCTTCCACTCACAGGTGGCACAAGGCCACTGGAGGAGGGTCCATACTGGGCACTACTGCCAGGTGCACTCGCCAGCTGAGGTGGGAGAGGTGGGTCTGCTGGAACCCGCCTTCCCTGTCATCCTATGTTTTGCATTATGTCATGACAGTTTGGGTTAGTAACATACAATACCATTCGCAATTAGTTGTAACAGCATGCATTAGTATTCCCATTAACCAAACACCCAGATATTCACACCATTGAACAGCGAGCATAACACATGCATAAGTTGAACAGCAATACAGAGTCCAGCAACATGCAGGGTTGATTCATGGCAACAGGCCATCAGGTTTGGATGTATGAACAGGGCAGATGCATCAACATACATGCAAATATGTATGAACCAACAGGACAAATGTCCAGGGGTGTTAATTGTGATTGCACATACCAATTTCACGTGGAATGGATTATATGTGGTTATAGGGTAGGGTGAAGAAAATATAATTAACACCTTCAAATACCAATACATATGCTGTACATTTCTAATAGCTGCAGATATATACACACTACTGTTCTACCTACAGTTTCCTATGTGATAACTACTTCAAGTTGGTGATAGGACTGTTACTGCTACATCAATATACATTTTATTGTTATTCATACACGTTCATATCTGGCTTTGTTCAGCTACATCATCCTTATACATTTGCTTTATATAGCTATAGACAACTGCGGATGTTTGGTATTTCAGACAATCATACTATCTGCATATTGCAGTCTGAGAGCAACATATCCAGATTTTGGGATACACATTCCAGCTGCAGCAACATTTTGAACACATTTTGCAGTTTGGTTCTGCTTGTCACATTCATTTCATTCTGTACTGACTGCAGTATACTTTATTCAGGGGTTATTACTACTTTATTGGTGGATTCATAACTCTTTATCACACTCTCTCACTTGTTTTAATTTTACAATTCAGGATGGTACTTACTTCTAGGCTTTATTGACATGTTTTACCTGTAGTTATTACAATCCTTTCCAACAGTCTCACTTCTGTCATGTTTCAGTATTTCAACAGGGATATATTTCACACATGTGATTTGCTCATCTTCTGCAGCTGTACTTTTCAGCCTGCTGCAGGTTGTGTACTATTATATTACATGTGGGGCATCTTTATTTCAGACTTTATTTCAGACATTTTCATTTTTCTGTTTGGATTACAGACTGCAACACACTTTTGTAATCAAGCAATACTTGCAAACACTCTTACACTGTTACTTGCACATTTTATTACTTAGTGACTACACTGCACTCTTTTGCTAACTGTCATACTTTTATATCTCCTTACAGTTACAGGGAGAGGATTACTGACCTGCCTGGTGGTGCAACTGCACCAGCCTATCACCATAGGCTCTGCGGTTCGCAGAATGGACACCTGCAGCTGTAATATAAATAAAGTAATATTGGAATACACATCTCCATAATATCAGCTAGGTTAATTTCTTACATAAATAATTAAATGTAACTTACTCAGTAGTGGGGCGTTGGGCATTTGCCGGGCCTCCTGGATCCAAAGGTTCAGTTGGTCCTGCTTACATCTCTTCAGGTCCACATGGTGGTGACGGACCTGCTCACCAGTCCTTGGAATCCCTGTGGCACTGGTGAGATCATGAGCCAACCAGTCCCACTCCTCAGCCCTATATGCTCCCCACAGGACCTGGCCCTGCATGAGTTGGGCCTCATGATTGTGGACAAGGAGCCACACCATATATCTGGACTCCTCAATGCCCCACCTCTGTGCTCGGAAGCAACTACCCTCACCTACTCCTGACATTCTGGCTGCAAGTTAGTTCTACAATTGGTTATGCTGTGTATTCCCACCTATGGGGCTTATATATGCCGTTTTTCCGCACTTATCTGTGATTGGCCATTTTGGAATTGTATCAGCTTTACAAAACCTGCTTTGTCATGCTCCTCTTTCTATTCATTCCTATATATTTGCTATTACTGCATTTCTAAGTACAGCTGTCATGGCTTAGTGGTTCAGTACCTTGACTATGGTGCATGGTATCCTGGGTTCGAACCTGGCCACTGCTTTTTATATTTTATGACTGTCTAGACAGGCTAGGGTTGTGTCTGTGTAAAGGCAGTTTTGTTACAGCTTGCTCAACGTTGCCCGTCGGTTAGCTTGTTGGCGCGGTGCGCAGCTCCGCGCAAATGGGTTACGCTGGTTTACACCTCATGTGGCTGTCAGTGCGCATATTACACTCAGCTCAGCTAGGGGCACGCAGTTTCAGTGTGTTAAACCACGGCTCACCTACGGGCACTCATTTTGCACCTGTTGAACCATTGCTCACCTACGGGCACTCATTTTGCACCTGTTAAACCACTGCTCACCTACAGGCAGATGCACTCAACTTGTTAAACTATAGCTCAGCTATGGGCACATCTGGCATTTGTTATTATTTTGTTATCTCACATTTCTTCACAATAACTGGCCTATTTCATTACATTTTACATAAAATATAATTTTATATGTGTACATATGTGTCAGGGACTTGTTTTGTGCTTATTTCACTAAAAATAAAAATTGATGTTGTGGGGGCTGAAACCATGACGGCCTGCTCTTCAGCCAATGTCTCTACCACTACGCTATTGCATTTTGGCTTACTTTGCATAGTAAGTTCTTATATGCTTTTCCACTTACTGCTAACTGTGGCTAAGCTACAGGCACGCCCACGCACATGAGCGCACTCACGGGCAAACATCTTTACAATTTAAAAAAAATATAACATGTTCATTTATATGATTTTATGTTCATAGTCTGTGGGGGCATGTGTTGTGTTGTGTTTATTCACATTTCCATGTACTCTGTCATTGGGGTTCACTTTGGGCACTTTTACTCTTCTGGGGGCATGTCCACTTGCAGGGCTCGGCCTACGGACATGCCCCCTACTGTCTTCCACGGACCGTGTTAGCCTTAGGTGTGATTCAGCATGCCCTCATGCATATGCATGACATGCTGATGTCACACCGTTTAACTGCAGCCTCCAAGTAAGCCTTGTATCTCTTACACAGAGGCTTTGTGAATCCTGCCCATAGTTAGTATTGCAGAAGGTCAGATCAGCCTCAGAGATGTCTTTGGGAGCTTTATACACTGAAGGCATTATGTTCATAGACTTTGCACTGCTCCCCTTTGCTGATACAGTAAATAAGATGCTCAGGTTACAAACAAAGGGCAGAGAAGACTACATAATATTATAGTTTTGGATCAAAGAAAAACAATTTGCTGCAGTTCAGCTGGAAGCTGGAGGCCCCATAGATAGCGTTTGAACTTTGAAATACTATTTTCATACCACTGAGGATTCATATTCTGCAAGTACATGCAATGATGCATTTTCTGCTTCAGCAAGATTATGCAATTTAGTTTCAAGATTGATGTGTTCTGCAGAAAGCGTTAGCATTCTTGGCAAGACATAAAGTGCTCTTAGGTGTTATACAGTTTCTGATTTATTTGTGAATCAGAAAAGGAAAGTACAGATCTGGAAAAGCTAGAAAGGAATTAAAGAGCCCTTCATGATTACACAGTCATTCCTGAAGACTGTGGACAGATTGGGGTTATTTAAGGTTGGGGAGTTTTTTTTTTTTAATTGAACTAAATATTAAAAAAAATAATATATATAAATCGATACATGGTACTTTTGGATATCCAAACTTTTGATGGCTCCAACTTGGTGGTGGGGGGGGGGGGGTCTGAGATTTGTTAAGATGCAGTAAATGATTTCTTTGTAGAGAATTCAGACATCTCAAAAGGAAATGCCCACAGCTTATACATGCTTAATGTGTAGAAGCAGAGCACAGTAAAGACAATTGTGAAAAGTGTACAAAATGTTGTAGTTCTGATAATTATTTGAAAGATTGTATGGAGCTAATAAAGGGTTTTTAAAGCATCACAAAATTCTTAAGTAAATATTTCTGTTTTGGTCTCTGATATGGATTAGCCTCTTTAAGTTCTACCTTTCCATGGGTGTGGGTGTAGTTTTTAAGGCTAGGTGTAAATAACAAGAAATTATTTTCTTATATTTTAGCAAATTCTGATACTGAGGAAGGTCTGGAGGCTGTTTTGTAACAAAAAAGTGGATAATTTTCAAAATCCAAAGAGAAAGTGGAGGAAGTGGAAAAAAGGAAGACTTGGAAACTAAAATCTTAACTGCTAATGTAAATAGTTTAATTTTGTAATTGCATAGGTAGAACATATGTCATTAGTTACAGAGACAAAAGTGTGATATATATTTGTTAGAGGATGTCAAGAAAGTGTCCACCATGGAAGAAAATAAACAAGTAAGATTTTAAGGTGTTCTGGAGTTTTTATCTTTGGACCAGAATATTGTTCAGGTGTGAAACTATTGTTTGTAATACGTCAATTAAAGTAGTGAAATATTTTGTAAATAGCTGAGGTCAAAGCCTAGTTACTAAAGCAGAATATACAAAACTAAGAAGGGTATGTACATATTATCAGCAACCATCCATTTTTAAGAAAAAAACTATTCAAGTTAGTAGATTTATGATTAAATAGCATTTTATTAGTAATATTGGGAGGGTATTTAGACACAGCTTTATTAGATGAAAGGAAAAGACAAGAAAGGGAAAGGAAATAGATAATCCGGATTGGGATAGGAGACTGCGGTAAACAATGCTACAGAAATGCCATTTAATTTTTACCAGTTTAAGAAAGTATAATCCTTTTTTTCTGCTAAGCAACTTTTTGAGTGGAAGGGAGATTTATTTTTCTCAGGTTTCTAATATAATAGAGCATGATATGTATAGTTAGAATTATTAAATTGTTCTGAAATGACAGGGTACTTATTTTCTATGTTTTGGCCACTGGAATGACTACAAGAATTACAAATGTGGGATTTAGCAGAAATGTAGCTGGCTTATTATTGATTGTAATGAGAGGAAAAATTAATTTCTGAGTATGAGTGGAGACAAAACATCTTAAGGGAAAGGAGGTGGAAAGAACACAGTTGTTTATTTCATTAATACAATGCTAGCCTATAGGTTCACAGGAGAATTGGTGAATACTAAGCTGACTACCTGGAAGGCTCATGTTAAGCCTAGCTGTGTTATTCCATTAGGTGTTCAAATTACCCTTACCATGATTTTTACTCCTGTACTTCCCATTTGCGAATACATGTTTCTGGGGTTCTACTACTGAGTACTCAAAGGGGATCCTGCTACAAGATAGGGCATTTAGGCACTGCCTCTGTCCATTAGAAGCTGGGGGTAGTTCTGGGATAAATTTCCTTATCCCCATCCATTCATTTAAGTTGCAATTGAATAGCAAAAGGAATGAGCTTTGTTTTATTTGGATGGGGTGCCTATTCCTGAGTAGTGGTATCCTCTGGGATATGTACCTGCCCCTCCAAGCCATTTTGTTTATGTTGTAGAAGAGGTTAAGATCTCTGGATTAGGTATTTATTATAATATCTGACTGTAGATTTGCAGCACACACAATATAATTGGGTCATAGTATGCCTTACTGGTCAGGCACAGATCACATGGTCTGTGTAAATTATGTTGTTTGATCCCTGTATTCTCTTTGTGAGAGACCTCTGTATGCAGTCTAGTTGTTGAATTTGTCTGACAGGGACATACCAAAAGGGGCATTATACTCAACGATGGGCCTGATGTGGACTGGCTACAGTGGGCAATGACCTCTTTGGATCGAGATGCTATCCCTTTGCTTGCAAGCACGTATTGGTTGAATGATAGGTCACAGTCTATGTATGTTGCCAAATCTCTAACTACTGGATCAACTCTTAGGGGTATATTGTCAATGTGGTTATTTTTTGGGGGTATTCAGTATCCCAAAGAATAGGATAATGCGTTTTTTTTGTCATTTAGCTCTAGTCCATGACTCACACCGATTATCTATTTGGGACAAGCCCTCACAGAGGATGGCTGAGACTTTTGGGGACTCAATAAATGCTCCTAGCTTGCAAGTCATCCCCAGACTTGATCAACCAAATACCCTTGATGTTTGCTTGGACTTCTGAGAAGTAGATGTCAGACAGGAGTTGCTCCAACATTAAGCCCTGTGAGGCTCCACTAGTGTCTGTTTTCTTGTGGATGTAGGTTTCCCCAATCTTGACTTCCTGTATCCTATCTAAGAGCCAGTTGACAATCCAACACATGATGTAAGGGTTTATTCCTAATTTACTAAGCTTTTTTTTTTTACAATGTCTGAGTGGGGTATTGTGTCAAAAGCTTTGCCAGGTCTAGGAGGGTGGTGTGTACCATCTTGCCTTCATCTATTGTTTTGGTTTTGGTGACTCTTTCATAAAAGTCCACTACATTAAGTAAGTATGGCCTGGCTTTCATGAAAGAAAACTGGGATTAGTCCAGCATTTGCAGGTTTCCTATGTCCTTACTAATTAACTCCATAGTAAGTCTTTTCATGGCATGGCTTTACAAATGAGGTAAGTGAAAGGCTATGGGTCAGTAGTTACCTGGGTTGGCGGATGGCCTTCCCTTATGCCAGTGTATGAATGTTGCTGTCCTCTATTTGTTTTGTATGAAGCCCGCTCGAAGGTTGAGGTTGAACCATGCCATAAGGGGTATGGATAACTCATGCTTCATGCTATTCAGGATATTCTTAGGGATATTGTCATGAACCTTAGCTATAGTGTTTTTGGCTTTTAAGGGAGCTTCCAGGACTTGGTACTTTGTGATAGCTGGGAGAGTGTATTGGTTTTTGATATTTCTTGTGAGATACTCAGGGATGAGAGAGGTGAAGGTGGTGCTGAATGTATCAGACAGCTGGTTTGCTATATGTTCAGCTTTAGTATAGGTGGTATCACTCACAATTAGCTTAGCTCA
This sequence comes from Protopterus annectens, assembly GCF_019279795.1. Lineage (NCBI taxonomy): Eukaryota > Metazoa > Chordata > Ceratodontiformes > Protopteridae > Protopterus > Protopterus annectens. The sequence continues at coordinate 230,027,455 of NC_056751.1, read as the reverse complement.
CAACTGAGTAGCACTTCTGAGATTACAGACATAGCTGAAGACGACATTATGATTGTCCTTGGCCTAGTTTGCTATTTTTACATCAAATTTGACCTTGATGGTTGTAATTAGACTACTAAATTGTTTATTTAATTCACTGATAGAGTTTCTAACAAGCTGGGAGTTGCACTTCATATGCTTGGCCACAGTTTTCTTCCTTTTGTTATAAAGCTTATTGACTTTGTGGCTTCACCAGGAGGTTTGTTTTTTAGGCTTCAACCTACACTTGTTTCTACTGGGTACATCTCCTTCTGTTCAGTTGTTTATATGCTGATATAAGTTAGCCATGTAAATTTCTACATAAGCAGTAGAGCTTTTTTTTTGGTTTTGAAGGGATTTGAAACTTGCCAGGATGTTTGCCTTGGAGAAATTTCTAAAAGTTCCAGAGACAGCAAAGATCTTGGAATTTAGCTTTATTTTGAAGGTGACTGCTTTGTAGTTGGACCTAATGAGTGAGGTGTTTGCAGTAGAGATGGAGCATAATTCCCTAAGGAGAAGGTCAAGAATGTTGTTTTCCCTAATGGATACTCTGAGTAGTAAAGTCCAGAAATTTTGGGGCTTACACTGGTGGTGGCATATGTTTCCCAGTCAAAAGCTGGGTATTTGAAATTGCCCAGGAAGATGGTTAGCTACCCAGTAGTGTGAACATTGGCTCTAGGTGATTTTCACTTTTGAAGTGACACTGTGACCCCATGTGCAAAAATGGGGGGAAAAACAGTTGTAGATGGATGGTTTACCTAAAAAGGCATTATGGGAGTGGATTGGAAAATGTTTTAGCCAATACTCAAAAGCTTAGAGGGACAGGTACAGACCATCCCTTTGTAAGTAGTTTGTCATGTCAATCATATCATCCCAGGTTGACAAATCTTGTACTTCTGCAGAATGTTGCCAAAAGCTAAGTCAATCATTGAAGTGAATTATTTTTTGCTCATTTTGAGGCATCATCATTGGGGAAGATAGGATTGATCTCAGTGTTGGGCTCATACCTGTTTGGATCATATAGTCCAAGACCAACATCATGTCTGTCTCTTCATATATTCCAGGGAGGTATGTCTCAAGTCATCTAAATCAACATGGACTATGACAAAGTAATACTGGTTCTTACTGTTCAAGAACATGAGTGCATGCATAATCTGACAAATCTTGGCACTAGAAAGCCATTGACCATCACCCTTTCCTTAGTCTAGTGAGTAGTGCATCAGGATGTCTTACAGTGGAGTCAACTTTGAGCAGAATAATTGGTGAAGTCCTGCCATATGGGTGCAACATCATTGATCTTGGGACCTGTAGTGCTATGTAAGACAGTAAGCTTTGCAGGCATGAAGTGTTTCAGTGGGTGCATAATTACCTTGCCATGTTTTGGAGTGACTTTGGGGTTTGGGAAAATTAAGCTTTAGAACATCAGCATATGATAGATAATATCTTTTATGTCTTTTATGTGAGTTATGGGAATGTATTTGTTTTGGGGAGAGCTTCTGATGATCCTGGTATCACTATTGTCTGTATGTGAGATTTTGAACTCCAGTGATATTATATATGGACATTTCTCACACTCTGTGTTATGCTGTTTGAGTACTAGTTGGTCATCAAATAGTGTTAGGCAATTTTTACATTGGCTTTAGATAGCTATCTTAATCAAGCTGGCTAAAGAATTTGTGAGAAAGTGGTCTATGGTTTTGACAGGTCTGATTTGTGGGCAGAAAGGTTGGTACCTGCTCGGACTAGTATTGGGTTTGATTCAGGGATGGAGCGATTATGGTACAATACATGGTGGCATAAGTAGTTTAGGGGTAACTACTTAACTTGTGGGGATGCACCTTAGTTACCCTAATCTAGGAGGGGACTACTATACTTGGCACACCTTACTGCAGCTTAAAGCATCTTATGTTACATTCAGCTCAGTTCACAGTGAGTTTGGCTAGGCAGGCTTCTTATGCACACACAAACCACTGCTGAGTGAGTCCTCAAGGTGGTGGTGCACTGAGTGTAGCTCAGCAAACATTATACAAGACAAGCTAATTTATTAAACCAATCAAAAAAGGCAAAAACTCAAGCCAATGAAGCTCAGGGGAATGATCCCGCAGCAAATTACAAAATTCTCACTGCTGTGAATCTAAGTCAATGGCAGCAATCTAATTCTATGGCACCAGCCTAGGGCAAAATTTAAGCCACTACAACTTTTTTATCTAAAAATGTGACAAAGGCAGAAAAAGCATAATCAAATGTCTCAAACTGAAGATGACTGTAAGTGCACCTTAAGTATGTAATATAGCCAGAAAATGTATGCCTTTATCTTCACTTTTGATAAAATAAAATGCTGTTTGAAGCACAGGCCATGCAGCAAATCACAATACTTCCATTAGAGCAAATCTAACCACAAGTCTATGGCATCATAGCACTAGACCAGACTAATGCTACAAACAACTATACTTTTGATACAAAATGAGACAAGTGGCAGAAAATGCATCATGTAAATTGTTTACAAACTGTTCACACAGGATGCAAATGTGGCAATGGAAGTCTAAACTATCTTATAGAGGAACAAGACAAGAAATATTACTATTTGCTTTTGCAGTTATAAGAAAAGATAAGAAAAAATAAGCTTTTATAATACTATGGTAATTGGGTATATAGGTTCATATACTAGTCTACTGGCCCAGAAGCCCTTATAATTCTAGCCGAGAATTTCACCCATGTTCCCACAAAGTCAGCACCTGTTTTTACCTGTCCATCAGGGACACAGATGGGATCCCGGGAGAATATTTTCTGCTTGCCATCCAGTCGTCCAGGTTCCTCTTAAAGAGGGCTAGTGACGTACTCTGCTTGACATTGAGAGGAAGTCTATTCACCAGATGGGGGAGTCATTGAGATACAAATCTATGCCACTAACAAGTTCTATTAATGTCACAGACCAGGTTGAGACCTTGTGTGCATGTTAAAAGACATGTTGCAAGCTCTATTTGAAATTTTTGCAGCAGTGTTTTGCTTACAACAAATTCAGGGTGAGATTCGGAATAAAGAATTAGTGAAGACATTCTTAATGGAAGTGTAGTCAGCTTTGAAAATTGTGGCTACTCACTTCCCACCTGGTGTGGGCTGATTACCTTTTGAATAAAAAAGAGATAAATTCTCAGAGAGCTTGTCTTTTCAAAGTATTGAATGATGGCATCTCAATGACATATTTTATACCATAAAGAGGCTTTGTTAATTTGACTTGGGAAGGTCACACTTTCTCCCAATTAAATGAAGAACCTCGATTGGTAGCTCGCGCAGGGAAAGTTAGTGCCAACAGTCACGGATTAATTATATGGCGTTCGGGAGTCACCAACGCCCGGTGGCGTAAGACACACCCGCGTGATGTGAAACCACAGCTGAAACCGTTTGACAAAAATATGCGCCCCCCCCCCACCAACCTTCACCTCGTGGCTCCCAGGTTCTTGGCGTCGGATCTGTTGAATTCCTGCTATTGTGCGAATGCACAACCTAATTCCCAGCACCATCTCTAACTAAAAAGCAAAAAAGTGACTTTAAGGGTAAAAGAAAAACTTTATTTAAGGTTTACCTTGTTAAGTATTGCTCCGTACTATACCCAGCTGCCTCTAAGGCCCTGCAACCTCCAGGCAGGTGTATTGGTGTTCTGACGTCAGGGAGTTTTCATAGTCCCCGCCAGATTCCGCCATTTTTTTCTCATACTACAAGATTTACTGGCACTGCTCGATCCTCCTGCCTGGGTGACTTCCCTACCAAAGGTCTGCATTGTCCTATTACAATTTGATTAATCTATCTTAAATCATTGTGTTGTGGTCTCAATAATTGCTGCTCTGTAAGAATGATATATCTCAAACTAGTGCTCATAAACAGCCGAACTAACTAGCATCATTTGTTTAAGCTATGATAATATCTGTTCAACAGTGCATCTCTAAGCAATTTGCCTTATTCTAAACCTTATTTTGCCTCGGAGCATATATCTCATCTACTTGCTGTTATCCAGTAAGATTTGATGTGTTAATGCGACTTAAAACTTAGCTGGCGCTCTTTGTCAAAATAACGCTCAGCCTAGTAAAGTTTAACAGCACCACTGTTCTCTGCAATGTCAGCGTTCCTAGCTACAACTACTCTAAAGTCTGTTTAATTTTCTACTGAAAGTCTGTGTTCATTTAAATCGCAAGGTAGCCAAATCTACCGTTTGTATATGTTACATGCCAAAGTTGACCTATAGCATTGTGTAAGCGGATGCTTTGCCTCCCTTTTACTACTGTTAAAGTCTGCCTTTTTTGTGCTCCAGTGAGTGACGTGCCAATCGGAATTTAAACATTACTTAAGACTATAATAATAGTCGTATTGTATCTGTATCACATTGTCTAACAGTCCGATACTAGTTGGTAGTAGCTATCGCATGTTTCTGTAGCATAACTGAGCTGTAAACATCACTGTACTTGTCCATATTACATCCTGTGTCTGCTAGTAAGTTGTGAAATCTGCTTGGTGCGTTGAACTGTTGATTTTTTAATGCCTCACTCTCACTGCATTGCACTCTCAGCTCATACTACTGTAAACCTATAAATAGTTTTGTACTGTGTATCCTCCAGCAGCTATATACTATTGTGCCTTAAATGTGATTATCTTCTCTATCTTACCCTAGGCAGCCCCCCCCACCAACCTTCACCTCGTGGCTCCCAGGTTCTTGGCGTCGGATCCGTTGAATTCCTGCTATTGTGCGAATGCACAACCTAATTCCCAGTACCATCTCTAACTAAAAAGCAAAAAAGTGACTTTAAGGGTAAAAGAAAAACTTTATTTAAGGTTTACCTTGTTAAGTATTGCTCCGTACTATACCCAGCTGCCTCTAAGGCCCTGCAACCTCCAGGCAGGTGTATTCCCCGCTCCGCTTCGCTCGGGCTCGCTCCGCTCCCCACCCTGCCCCATATTCCACCGCCCCACTACCTCTAAATTTATAGAGATATCAAGCCCATCCCACACTCCTCCCCTCCAATTAAGACTGACCCCCGATTAGCAACTCCCCTTTGCTTCTTAACTAGCCACTCCCCAAAAATTCAGTAAGCCCTGACAATCCACCCTCCCATCTACTACCGCCTACTCTCTATCACGGTAAAAACCATGTATTCCGTCACCCCTTCACTATCACTACTTCTATTTATCCCTTATCTTCTATCACGCTATGAACTCCAAACACTTGTAGGAATTCCTCTTCCTAATGCCCATACAACCACTTACACACACCCTCCATCTAACCTCATAGTTCCTTCTCTTCTCCCAAGAAAAGTTCAAACCTTCAATTATATGCACCTAACCCTCCAACACCCCAGTCCAACCTATAGTAAATCTAGCCTCAAAATACTATATAAACTCCAAAGGCTCTTAGATCACATAAAACAAAGTATAACTCAACACGGGGACATCCACCCTAATCCAGGCCCAGCTTCTCATCTACACCCGACCACCTCAACATTACCCCATACTCCTAATACCTCCCTCCTCATTCTTCACCTTAACCTAAGAAGTATAAATAATAAAGTACATAGCTTACATGCTATGATAGCCACCTACTCCCCGGACATCATGTGTCTTTCAGAAACATGGCTCAAACCTGCCACAAAGGACGAAGAAATTCTTCCACCTGGCTACAATATCCTAAGGAATGATCGAATAACCAAAGGGTGGGAATAGCTGTAATGTTTAAAACAGCCTTAACTTAATTAGAAACACTCTGCACCCCCCCCAGGTCTCTAATATAGAACTCATTCCAATAAAGATTTGCCTAAACTCCCAAAAAACTATCAATCTTGTAGTTACCTATATCCCACCAGGGAATAACCTTGAAAACCTTGAACAAACTCTAAGTTGGTTAGCTACTTATTACCCCCAAGAAACCATTATAATAGGAGACTTCAATATTGACTGGTCCCACTGCTCCACAAAGGCCAATCCCCACCTAATCAATCTTCTGACTTCTCCCAAAATATCACAACTCCTACCAGAATTGGTAATGCACAGCAAAGGAAAGTACGATAGACTGGATTCTAACTAATAAAGATGCTAATAACTACACCACGGTACCCTCCCCAACAGCCTTAGTGACCACCTCGTCACTTATATTATAAAACACAAACTCTGCTCTTCATACCCACCCTATATAAACTTATTAGAAACAAGAAAAAATTCAACTTAGAATTATTTCTAGCGGAACTAAAATCCTGTAACTGGTCTATTCTTTCTTCTCTTCCCCTAGCCGAGAGTGTCTCATACTTCAATGACACTTTCCTAAAAATTCTCGACTCCCATGCCCCAAACAGGCTTGTTAGAACCAAAGACCGTATAGCTCCCTGGCTAACAAAAGAAACCAAAACAAAAATTAAACTCCGTGACCAAGCCTGGAACAAATGGAGAGCTACTAAAACTCCCCTAGATCGCATCAAATTCCAGCAGCTACGAAACTCCACAAAAACTGATGTTACTCGAGATAAAAAACAGTATTACTGCCACCTTCAGGATAAACATCAGACTAACCCAAAAAAGTTTTGGGCTGGATTTAACAATCTTCTTCATCCTGGTAAATCTTCTACCCCAATACCAGAGAAACTCACAAGTAAAAAACCAGAAGAAATAGCCAATGCCTTTAACATTTTCTTTACAGAGACCATCCAGTCCCTAGCCAACCATCTACCCACTTCCTCTCCATCCTCAACTATTCCTCAAGACTTACCCCCTTGCTCCTTTAACCTTCATACAGTATCCGCCTCATATATCCGTACCCTAATAAAAAAACTAAAACCGTCCTCCCTTGCTGCCGATCGTCTCCTGCAGAATACCTCCAACTAGCCTCTGATGTCATTGCCTATCCCATATCAATCTTGATCAACAGATCCATTACAGAGGCCAACATCCCCTCTATTTGGAAAATATCGTACATCATTCCATTACATAAAGGAGGCCCTTCCACTGAAACTTCCAATTACAGGCCGATTGCTATACTATCTCCAATAGCTAAAATTCTGGAAAGGTGTGTTCACAAACAACTCCTACACTACCTTACCATCAATAATCTATTGTCTAGTACCCAGCATGGTTTTCGCCCCCACCATAGTACTACCACTGCCCTCCTCTCCTTTGTCGACTCAGTAAATAGCAACCGTAACAAAAAACTTATATCCTCTGCACTCTTTCTTGATCTATCAAAAGCTTTCGACATGGTCAACCATCAACTATTACTCCAAACTCTTTGTACCCTCCATCTGGACAAGTTAGGCCTAAACTGGTTCAAGGATTACCTTTCTTGCCGACAACAAGCAGTCCAGTGGAAAAATAGTTTATCTCAACTACTCCCTAACAACATAGGTGTCCCCCAAGGCTCCATACTTGGTCCCCTTCTTTTCTCTGTCTTTATAAATGACCTTCACACTTTCATCCCCAGCTCCACCTGCATCCAATACGCAGACGACTCTACCTTGATCTGCTCTGATCTTTCTCTCCAGAAACTGCAAGTAGCCACCCAACAATGTTTTGCCAAAGTTGAAAAAAGACTCTCTGACCTGAAACTCATTCTCAACCCAAATAAAACCAAGTTACTTTTATTCTTCCCCTCGTCTACCACCTCCTTAACCCAAACAGCACAACCGTCTAATCCCAGCTCCTTCTTTGTGGAATCCTCTAATGGAACCATCATAGAACCCGTCTCCCACACCAAGTTATTAGGTGTCACTATTGACTACAAACTCAAATTCAATCTCCATACTTCCCAAACCATTAAATCTGTCAACAAGAAACTAGGTTCAATGTACAGAATCAGGAACTTTCTTACTCCACATGCAAAATTAACCATTGCCCGCATCTTCTTTCCACGTTACTATATGCCTCCCCAGTGTTTTCCTTCCTGAATAAACGTGAGCTCAATAACCTTTCTACCACCTACCACCATATAGCCAAATTCATAACAGGCTCACCTTATCGTACACACCATTGCTATAACCTCAAGAAACTCGGCTGGCTAGAACTGCCCAATCTTCTTAAAATTAATCAACTCACGGAAGCCTTTAAAATAATTCATCAACCTGACAAAACCCCCTCACTCTCCAATATCCTAACCCCTTATACCAACCTCAGTTCCCTTCGTTCATCAAATAGTAATCAAGTATTAACCATCAGATCTAACAACATAGGTGGTGACGCTCTATGCTAACTCTATTGGAAAGCTATGGAATTCTCTTCCCAATAACCTTAGACTTATGACATCACTCACCACATTCAAAAATAATCTTAGAGAATATTTTAAGTCCCACTGGTTATGCCCTGTCCAACCCCAGATTAACACCTTCTGCCTTACTTTACCCTACTTTCTACTCTCTCTCTACTATCAACCAGGTTTATCTCCTCCTTATCTACCTTTTTGATCTATTCAACCTAGGATTTCTCTTTACTAGCATATATATTATGTTTATTTTACTGTTTCTTATCCTTTGCAATCTAAGATTATACCAAAGATTTTCTCACTACAAATAGGTATATAAGGTTTTTTACTGTTTTGTTATATATTATAATGTAAGATTTCCATAAAATTGTAATGCTAACTTGTTCACAAGGATGGGAGCTTTTCTCCCCGGGCCTCTACTGAAAAAGGATATGTATCCAGCTAGACTAGCCCGGTCAACAAATGTAAAATAAAATAAAATAAATAAATAAATAAATAAATTGTACTTGTAATCTGTGACTATAAGCTATTGAATTTAAAGCTGCAGAAAAGGCTTACAATAATGATTCCGATGATCATGTTATCAAATGTACTATGCATAACACATAAGGGGGCAGTGTATATTATTTCGGTGCTCAATAAATATTTTAGGAGATTGCAAGTGATTTAGGAGCTTAAATGGAGTGCAGATTTAGAAAATACCTTTGAAAATGTACATGATGAGAGAATGTTTAGTCTGATAACTAGAAAAGAGTTAGTTTCAGTGACTTGTCACTCTGCACAAGGAATGCATTGAAAGGCTGGTTTGAGGACAATGGCAAACGGTCACATAAAGGAAAGCATTTTAGTATGAAGGGGTGATATAGGATTTGTACTTATCCTTTTGGTTTTTTGGGCCATTTATTTTTAATAAACAAATAAATAAATGTAACACTATTATTGTTTTTCAACAATTCTGTTATATACAGACGATATTACTCTAGTTGGTAAATCTTGATAATATATACAGTAAGACAAGGCCTTTATAGCTTTGAGCTTGGCATAAATCCAGCAAAGCTTTGAAGCACTATCTGAATCAGCTAAGTGTGCCCAGATCATTCTAGAAAATCTAGGAAAGTACAGAGGATTTGCTTTCAAGGGAGCACTTGGAGCTATTTCTTTCAGTACTATGAGATTTGAAATTTGAGGGGTTAATTTTGTTTCTTGTAAGGAGACTCTTAGGTAATTGGTATCATTTTTACAGTATATGAAACAGAACATTGTGATGTGGAAAAATAGACAGTTCTCTTTTGCAAAGAAAGTGTTCTTACTGAAACATGTATTTTATGTGTAGGCACGTGTTTGATAGGAGTTTCTTTACTGTCAGAGCATCGAGAAGATAGTTTAGTTATGTTTTTTGTAAGGATATGGGATAATAGTCTAAACCCTATTAGAAGTGATGGACTTTAACAAAAAAGTAGAAATAAGGATGGGGTAATTGACATTGGAACCCCAGATGCTGCTTATAATAATAATAATAACACATTATTATTATTATTATTATTATTATTATTATTATTATTATTATTATTATTATTATTATTATTATTATTGTTGTTATTATTATTATTATCATCATCATCATTATTATCATATTGTTTGCCAACACTGCTTAGATGGGTACTGGATAACTTTGTGGGTTATTACCTTACAGATTACTGTAGCTATTAGAAAGCTGGAGGAAAAGTAAGAAGCACATACAGTATAAACTGTGTGATGATGAATCCAAGTTAACAAACATGGAGGAAATTGTACAAGTGAATGTTTGTACCTCACCTAGCACCTGTCGACATAGGTATCATATACTATGAAGTCTATTATTTTTTTTTTCACGCTGTAGAAGAACTTTTAAGGACAAGCATTCATTTGAGGATTAAATTAGTACAACAGCATTTATGTATGAAAGCTTTTATCTGAAGATTAGGGGCAAATTTGCAGGTTAACAGACTGTGGAGTTATACAATGTTAGGAGAGAAGCAATGATATTGTCAGCCACTTGAAGATATTTTGCATGCATTTTTTGAATGTAGTGTGGTTCTGCAGTGCTGGTCTTTTTTGTCCCATTTCCATGAAAGGAAAATCCATTATAAATACCTTATCTAGTTTAGATATCTATTATCTCTGTTATGAGGTAAAGTGATGCTAGTCATTGTCAGAACATAAAACTTTAATTTGGTTGGAAGTACTTTGGAAGATGTGCATGGCAAGACTTTTTTGCATGATATAACAAGAAATATAATGGTAGATGAATTAGGTTTTATGGAACTTTTATATTAGAACTTTTTCTTCTTGAAATCCTGTTAGGAATGTATAAGTGTTTGGAGTATTTTTTCCCGGGCCTCCACTGAAAATTAGCTCATTCCAAGTCGGACTTTCCCGATAAACAAATGTTAAATAAATCAAAAATAAATATGTTTTGAATTTAGTTGATTTTGATATAAAACAGCTAAACCTCTACTCTTTTTTTGCGTGTGGAAAAAGTATTGTTTGGATACACAAAATGATGAAAGAATCACAATATGCATGAGAAAGTATATGACAGTAGTGTCAGATATGTTCAACTTTAATGTATTTGATCGAGAAGAAGGGGACATATTGTGATGGCATTTTATTGTAGGGAGATATAATGCAGCAGTGTGAGTGGAGCAATAGTGTGGAGGAGTTTTCTAAAAATGAAACTGGC